>NC_066564.1:6312233-6444733 GCF_024679095.1 Eriocheir sinensis
CCCTTGACCCCTCCCCCCCTACGTTTTCCTCCACCTCCCTCTCCCATCTTCACTTTCCACCCTCTCCCTACCCTCCCACCTCCCACCCACCACCTTCACCCCTTCTCCTAGTACCCCTTCAATATCTTACCCAATTCCAAGTCCTACGTCTATCTCCTCATATCCTCTCCTCCTCTTGTTGTGAGTCATCCCCCACCCTCTCCTCGTCTCACTCTCTCCCCAGGTCCTTCCCCTCTCCCCTCCCCTCTCTCTCCCCTCTCCCTCTAGTACCCCATCAATTTTCTACCCAATGCCATATCCTTCGTCCCCATTTCTCCCTATCTTCTCGTTCTGACTCTCTTTTTCAACCCCTTCTTTTCTCACTTTCACGCATCCCCTTCCTCTCCCAACTTATGTTCTTATGTTCTTATGTTCACTCCTTTCTTTTTTCTTCCTTCCTCTCTTCCTTCCTCGCCTTCCTTTGCTTTCCCTTCGCTTCCTTCTTTCACTTCTTTCTCTTTCGTTCCATATTCCCTTCCTTCTTCATCCGTGCCTTCTTTCCTATCTACTACCTCCCTTCCTTCTTTCCTTCTTTCCTTCTCCTCCTCCTCCTCCTCTCTTACTCTGAATCCCTCTCTCTCCCCTCCTTGTCCAACTCTCCCCCCTCTCCCCCCCTTCGCCACTCCCCCCCCCACTTCGAAGTCTCAAGAGCGGAACGCAGGTGAACTAAAAATACCTGGCGGTCTCCTCTATCCGATGACGGGAACCTCTTAAGGGAATCAATAACCACCGTGTCCTGCCTGTTTCCAGCCCTCCTTACCTGTGTGTGGGGGGGGGGTTCGTGTGTGTGTGTGTATGGGGAGGGAAAGGAGGATGGGTGAAGGTGTGTGAATGGGGGAAGGGGTTGTCTGTCTCTGTGTGTGTGGGGAGGGGGTTGTGTTTGTGTTTGTGTGTGTGTGTGTGTGTGTGTGTGTGTGTGTGTGTGTGTGTGTGTGTGTGTGTGTGTGTGTGTGTGTGTGTGTGTGTGTGTTTCCCCTTAAGTTTTCTCTCGTTTTTTTTTTTCTCTCTCTATTTGGTCCACTTTCTCCCCCTCTCTCTTTCTCATTCCTTTCTTTCTCTCTCTCTCTCTCTCTCTCTCTCTCTCTCTCTCTCTCTCTCTCTCTCTCTCTCTCTCTCTCTCTCTCTCTCTCTCTCTCTCTCTCTCTCTCTCTCTCTCTCTCTCTCTCTCTCTCTCTCTCTCTCTCTCTCTCTCTCTCTCTCTCTCTCTATCTCTCTCTCTCTCTCTCTCTCTCTCTCTCTCTCTCTCTCTCTCTCTCTCTCTCTCTCTCTCTCTCTCTCTCTCTCTCTCTCTCTCTCTCTCTCTCTCTCTCTCTCTACTTCTTCTCTTTCTATGTGTCATCCCTTTCTCCTCTCCCCCAGTGCGTATCCATAAACAACTATGTATCTTTTAGTCCGTGTATTTACCTCTCCCAACGTGTTTCATTCCTGTATTTGCTCTCCTTCTCTGCCCTTTGTATCTCCCTCTCTCTCTTTGTCTCTATCCACTGTGGTCTCCCTTCTTTGCCTCCTTGCCAATTCCTTCATTCTCTTCCCCTTTATTCCTTCTTATATGTGTTTACTTTTTTATGCTTCCTCTTTCTATCTTCCTCTCTTTGTCTATATGTATCAGTCTTTCTTTTTCTTTTTTCTTCTTTTTCTTTTTCTTCTTTTTCTTTCTTCTTCTTCTTCTTCTTCTTCTTCTTCTTCTTCTTTCTGTATTCTTTCCCGCTACCCCAGTTTTCTTCTCCCCATCCTCCTCCTCCTACTCCTCCTCCTCCTACTCCTCCTCCTCCTACTCCTCCTCCCTGTCTTCTTATCTCTTCCATTCCCTCCATTTTCCTCCTCCTCCCCTTCCTCCTTCAGCTTCCCCTCTTTATCTCTCCCCTTTCGTCTTTACTCCTTCCAATTGACCCTTCTCCTCTTCCTCCTCCTCCTCCTCCTCCTTCCCTTCTTTTCACACTTTTCCTTCCCTTCACTTCTTTCTCTCTTCGTTTCATCCCTATTTTCTTTTTTTCCTTCTTCCTTCCTTTCTTTCTTCCTCCTCACCTTCCCTTTCCTTTCCCTTCCATCCTGTCTTTTACTTCTTTCTCTTTTCGTTCCATATATCCTTCCTTCCTTCCTTCCTTCCTTCCTTCCTTCCTTCCTTCTTTCTCTTTTCGTTCCATATATCCTTCCTTCCTTCCTTCCTTCCTTCCTTCCTTCCTTCCTTCCTTCTTTCTCTTTTCGTTCCATATATCCTTCCTTCCTTCCTTCCTTCCTTCCTTCTTTCTCTTTTCGTTCCATATATCCTTCCTTCCTTCCCTCCTTCCTTCCTTCTTTCTCTTTTCGTTCCATATATCCTTCCTTTTTCATCCGTACCTTCCTTCCCTCCTTCCTTCCTTTCTTCCTTCCTTTCTTCCTTCCTTCCTCCCTTCCGTCCTTCCCTTCTCTTAGGTCGGTCAGTCAAGGCCACAGAGCGTGAATATAATGACTCCACTGATTGCCTCCCTTCCCTGCCCTCCCCTCCCTTCCCTCCCCTTCACTTCCCCTCCTTGCCTTCCCTTCCCTCCCTTCCCCTCCCCCTTTCTCTGTCCCTACCTACCTCCCATAGCATTAATCTCATATACTTTCCCTTCCTTCCTCCCATTCTTTTATCTTACCCCTCCCTTCCTCCCTTCCCTTCCCTCTCCTTCTATTCCCCTCCTTTCCCTTCCTTCCCTCCCTTCCCCTCCCCATTTCTCTGTCCCTACCTACCTCCCATAACATTAACCTCATATACTTTCCCTTCCTTTCTACCATTCTTTTATCTTACCCCTCCCTTCCTTCCTTCCTCTTCCCTCCCCTCCCTTTCCTCCCTACCTCCTATACCGTTACCATTTCTTCTGATCCTCCCTTACCTTCCTTCACTCCCTTTCCCCTCCCTTCCCTTCTTTCCCCCTCTTCCTCTCTCTCTCCTCTTACCCTACCTACCTTCTATTCCATTACTCTCTGACCTTAATTTTCCCCACATCCCTTCAACCCATTCCTCTTCATTACCTCTTACCCTTCCCTTCCCTTCTCTAACTCATATCATTCCTCTTCCTTTTTCGATATCTCATCCTCTCACCCCCTCCATTCCTCATCCTCCTTCCTCTTCCCCCCCCTCTCAATACTCCCCTCCCCCGGCCCAATGCAGTCCTCCTCTCCCTTATACCTTTCCTCTCCTCCTCTTTCTTCCCCTCTATCGCCCTTCTCTTCTACCCTTCTTCCCCTCCTCCTTCCCTTTTTAATACCTCTCTGACATCGTACCTTTCCTCCCCTCCCTCTCCTTGCCCCTATTCATCCTCCTCTACCCTCGTACCTCCCCCTCCCCTCTTCCTCTTCTTCCCCTCCCTCCCCTTGCCCCTCTCCATCCTCCTCTACCCTCGTACCTCCCCCTCCCCTCTTCCTTTTCTTCCCCTCCCTCTCCTTGCCCCTCTCATTCCTCCTCTCTACCCTCGTACCTTCCCCTCCCCTCTTCCTCTTCTTCCCCTCCCTCCCCCGGTGTTTTGAGACAAGGGGAATCGCCTGCCATCAAAGCGTCACCGAAAGCCAATCACAGCCTCTGTTTGGGTGCCGCCTCAACCCTCCACGACCCGCCTGCCGCTAAACACGCTGAACCCAACCCACCCGCTGAGCCACCCGCCTCCCGCCTCCCACCGTCACCCACCATCCACCGCCCATAGCCCATTATCTACCCTAGCCTCTATGTGGGTGCCGCCTTAACCCTGTCCGGAACACCTGTCTCTAAATACACTGAACCCACCCCGCCCGCTGAGCCACCCGCCCACCTCAGACCCCACCCCACCGCCCATCCTGCCCAGAGGTAATCACCCACCCCGCTCATACACCCCTGCCCACCCCATCCAGTCCAAAAGGCGGAGGGAACGAATATGGGAAGGTAAAATATAGACAAGAATTCCGGAACAAAGATTCAGCAACCCAAGGCAAAAGTAATGGAAGAGTGAAGCGTATATTGTGAGGGGACAGGAGGAAGATAAAAAAAACATATAATAGAAGATAAAACAAAGATAAAAAGATCGGAAAGTAGACTCAGCAAGAGGAAAAGGAGGTAATAAAAGAGTGAAACGTATTGCTTAAAGATAAAAGATAAAGAAACCAACAACGGAAGATGAAATGAAGATATCCCCAACCTTACCCAGCCGACTGTCCACCCATCCGCCACCCTTTCCCTAACCGACCATCCTCATCCTGCCCAATGCCTATCACTCATCCTTGCCTCTACCTAACACAGCCTTCACTCACCCCTGCCCTTACCTAACCTAACCTTTACCTACCCCTGTCTTTACCTTACACAGCCTACTTTCCACACACTCACCGCCCACTCTGCCATTCCCCCTCGACTGTTCACTGAGCCGCCCACCGCCCACTGCCTATTACCCATCCCGCCCATTGCCCACTTTCTGCCCAAGCATTACCTAACCTAAAGCAGCCTAAAGTCCACCCGTCCATAGCCCATTCCATCCTCCTCCGCCATTCCACATACCCGTCATTCTTCACCCGTACCTTCCTTCCTTCCTTCCTTCCTCCCTTCCTTCTTCATTCGTACCTTCCTTCTTCATCCGTTCCTTCCCTCCCTCCTTCCCTCCTTCTTTCCATCCTTCCTTCCTTTCCTCCTTTCTTCATTCATTTATACATTCATTCATTCC
Organism: Eriocheir sinensis; assembly: GCF_024679095.1. Lineage (NCBI taxonomy): Eukaryota > Metazoa > Arthropoda > Malacostraca > Decapoda > Varunidae > Eriocheir > Eriocheir sinensis. The sequence continues at coordinate 6,316,919 of NC_066564.1, forward strand.
CTCCCTCCCTTTTTCCCAACTTATTTTTCCCTACATTCCTTCCTTCCTTACTTCCTTCCTTCCTCCGTCCTCCTCCACCCACGACCCATCCTCCACCCTAGCCCAGCCACGGTTCACCCACCCACCGCCCAACAAACCTTATCCGCCCGTCGCCACCACCCACTATCATCCGAGCCCACCTAAGCCTTATCCAGCCCACCTCACTGGCAAGCCCACTACTGCCCATCTTCATCCCCTTTCACCGGTTTTCTTGAGGCTTTTTTTTTTATCTGGTTTATCTTTATTTATTTTTTCTTTTCGATTTCAGTTTTTTTTTTTTAACTTTTATTGTTTGTTTGTTTTTTTGTCTTCAAGCTTACGTGTTGATCTGCTGTGTGTTATGGTTCTTTTTTTTGTGAAGTGAGTCAATTCTTTCCCTTTTTTTCCTTTTTCCTCCTCTCTCTTCCTACACTCTCTCTTATCCCTTCCCTTTCCACTCTCCTCTCCCACTCCTTTACCCCTTCTTCCATTCCCTCCCCTTTCCCACCCTTCCCTCCTCCCTTCTCGCATCTGCTCCCCTGCGGCTCAGTGGCATTAAAAGTGTGATTGTTTCAGAAGGATTTGCCTCACCGGGCGGAAGCGGCGGACTCAGGTGCTTGATTGAGTCGCTAATTTCTGCATCGCGAGGGATCGAGCGAGGAAACAATGGACGCGAAGGGGAAGGAAGGAAGGAAGAAAGGAGGGAAGGAAGGAAGGAAGGAGAGTAATAAAAAAAGAAGTGAGAGGGAGGATTGAAAAGAAGGGCAAAATCAGCGCGAGATAAAGAGTTGGAGAGATAGATAGAAAAATAGATAGATAGGTAGATGGATAGATAGATAGATAGACGAGACGGGGTAGGAGGGAAGGAGAGTAATAAAAAAAAAGTTAGAGAGAGAGAGAGAGAGAGAGAGAGAGAGAGAAAGGAGGAAGGGAAGGGAAGGAAGGGAGGAAGAAATAGTAGGAGGGAGGAAGGGGAGGGGAGGAGATGAGTAAATGAACCCCAGATTGAAACATGCATCAAAGAAAAGGGAAATAACGAAGGAAAGGAAGAGGAATAAAAAGAAAAAAAGGGAGCGAAGTGGCGATAAGACACGGAAGGGATGAAGGAGGAATGAATGGAAGAAAGGAAGGAACGAAGGAAGCAAGTAAGGAAGGAAGGAAGGAAGGAAGGACAGAAGGAAGGAAGGAAGGAAGGAAGGAAGAAAGGAAGGAAGGAAGGAAGGAAGGAAAGAAGGAAGGAAGGAAGGACAGAAGGAAGGAAGGAAGGAAGCAAGGAAGGAAAAAAGGAAGGAAGGAAGGAAGGAAGAAAGGAACGAAGGAAGGAAGGAAGGAAGGAAGAAAGGAAGGAGGGAAGGTAGGAAGGAAGAAGCTAAGACACGGAAGGAAGGAAGGAAAGAAGGAAGGAAGAAAGAAAGGAAGGAAGGAAGGAAGAAAAGAGGGAGGGAGGGAAGGAATAAAGGAAAGACTTTTATTGGAAACCTTAGTGGGAATTTTTTTTTTGCCTTTTTTTGCCTTCCGTTACCGTAATTAACAACAACAACAACAACAACAACAACAGGCGGCAGTGGCTGAGTGGTTAGCGTGCCGGATGGACGCCGGTTCGAGTCCTGCCCGCCTCCACACCCGGGATTTTTCAGTCACCCCCGAGTGGCCTAAGACTACCCATATGCTCTCTTGAATACCACCTATCAACCCGGACTCTATATTATCTCTCCGGGGGGGTCACATGAGCCGAGCAAGACGGCGCCACTATAAACATTTGCCTGCTCCACAACGGACTGGGGCAGACCATCAGGCCCCACCAAGAAAACCTTCCTGTGCCATTTGTCGAAACGTGAAAAAATAAACAATAACCGGACGAATACTAATACCAACGCAATAAAATGATGATGATGATGATGATGATGATGATGCCCCGTAAGGTAAAATAAAAGTAAGTAAATAGCGATAATAATAGAAAACGAAGGGTGAGAGAGAGAGAGAGGGATACAATCGGAGTTTGGTAAAGAGGAAACGAAACAAGACGGTTAATGAAAGGGGAGGAAAGAAGTAAGGAGGGAAGGAAGAGGAAGGAGGGGAGAGGGAGGAAGAGGAGGAGGAAGGGGAGAAAAGGAGGGAAGAGCATTATCAAGAAGAAGAAAAAGATGATACGATGGAAATGCAAATATGAGAGGAAGGAAGGAAGGAAGGAAGGAAGAAGATGCAAGAGAAAAAAAAATATGAAGTGACGAGGAAGATGAACAGCAGGGAAGAGATAGATAGATTGATGGGCCGATGATAGATAGATAGATAGACAGATAGATAGATAGACAGCTAGAGAGATAACATAGGAAAGAAGACACTAACAAGGTCTGCTATACAACACAAACAGATAGCAAAACAAATCCATTTCAAATTAATTCACCAAGAAAAAAAAAAGAACTATAACACACCAGATCAACACGTAAGCTTGAAGACAAAAAAAAAAAAAAAATAGAAGTAAAATAAACAAAAAAATATAAAGATAAACCAATTAAAAAAAAAAGACTCCATAAACTAAAGCCTCTCTCTCTCTCTCTCTCTCTCTCTCTCTCTCTCTCTCTCTCTCTCTCTCTCTCTCTCTCTCTCTCTCTCTCTCTCTCTCTCTCTCTCTCTCTCTCTCTCTCTCTCTCTCTCTCTCTCTCTCTCTCTCTCTCTCTCTCTCTCTCTCTCTCTCTCTCTCTCTCTCTCTCTCTCTCTCTCTCTCTCTCTCTCTCTCTCTCTCTCTCTCTCTCTCTCTCTCTCTCTCTCTCTCTCTCTCTCTCTCTCTCTCTCTCTCTCTCTCTATCTATCTACCTATCTATCTATTTTTCTATCTATCTATCCAACTCTTTAACTCTTACTGATTTTGCCCTTCTTTTCAATGCTCCCTCTCACTTCTTTTTTTATTACTCTCCTTCCTTCCTTCCTTCCCTCCTTTCTTCCTTCCTTCCTTCCCCTTCGCGTCCATTGTTTCCTCGCTCGATCCCTCGCGATGCAGAAATTAGCGACTCAATCAAGCACCTGAGTCCGCCGCTTCCCGCCCGGTGAGGCAAATCCTTCTGAAACAATCATACTTTTAATGCCACTGAGCCGCAGGGGAGCAGATGCGAGAAAGGAGGAGGGAAGGGTGGGAAAGGGGAGGGAGTGGGAGAAGGGGTAAGGGAGTGGGAGAGGAGAGTGGAAAGGGAAGGGAGAAGAGAGAGTGTAGGAAGAGAGAGGAGGAAAAGGGAAGAAAGGGAAAGAATGGGAGAGGAAAGGAGGAAAGGAATGGGAGAAAAGAGGAAGAGGATAGGAGAAGGGAGAGGGAAGGGGAGATAAGATAACGGAAGGGATAGGATAGGGGAAGGGAAGAAGAGAGGAAGGGAGGAATGAGGAAGAAAGCGAAGAGGATGGGAGGAAAGGGAGGAGAAAGGGGGAAGGAAGAGGAGAGGAGGGAAAGGAATGGGAGAGGAGTGAAAGACGTAGAAAGGAGGGAAGGGAGAGGAGAAGAGGTAAGGGGAGGAGAGAGGAAAGAAGGGACGGGGAGGGAGGAATGGGAACGGAACGAAAGAAATGGTGGAAAGAGGAAGGAAGGAGGGAGAGGAGGGAGGGAACGAAGGATAGAAAGGTGGAAATTAAGTAAGAAAAAAATGTGAAGAAGGGAGAGAAAAAAGCATTAGGAAGTGCAATAAAGATGAAGAACTATTAAGAAACTTGACCTTGGGCGTGTGATGATGGCGGGAAAAAAAAAATAATCTCTCTATTCCTGCCTTTTCCTCTTCCTCTCTCTTTCTCTTTCCCGGCAATTAGTCTCGCATTACAACTTTTGCGGGTTCAGTACGACTCGGGGCGGAAAGTTTATGTGGCGGCAGCGGCGGTGGTGGTGGTGGTGGTAGAAGTGGTGGTAGTGGTAGTGTGGGTCTTTGGCTGTTGGGGTGTGGGTCGGTGGTGGTGGTGGTGGTGATGGAAGGGAAGGATGGAGTATTATATTGACAGAGTGTATTTGTCCATAATGTGAAGAGTACAAACCCCTTATTAAACCTCCACGCTAACTTTGCCTAACTTTTCTTACTGTGCTTATCGATCGAGAGCTCCATTTCTCCTTCTGTATTTTCCATTCTATCTTTATCATTTCTTATTTGTTATTCTTTTACGCTCGACTAGAGAGTGTAAACCCCAATTAAACCTCCTTTCCTGATGGGGCTTGTCGGTCGGCCCCAGGTCTTTAGTGGCGCGGACAAGCGTTTTTTATACTGGCGCTATTCTTGCCTGCCTCACGCTTGCTATATGCCTAATTTACCGTACTGCTTATCTATTGACAGTTCCATACCTCTTTTCCTGATGGGGCTTGTCGGTCGGCCCCAGCTCTTTAGTGGCGCGGGCAAGCGTTTTTTATATTGGCGCTATTCTTGTCTGCCTCACGTTTGCTATATACCTAACTTCCCATACTGTTTATCTATTGACAGTTCCATTCGTCCTGTCTATTTCGTCCAATCGTTATGAGTTGTACGACATTCTTCCCCTCATCAATTATTTTCGTCTCTACCATGGTCCTCCTCCTTCAGTCATTATTAGTCCTACGATGCTCTTCCCCTCTCAGGAGTTAAATATTCCTGGTGGCGGCTCAAATATCCAACTCCTTGTTTTCCCTTCCATTATACTGCGTCCCCTCCTTCTCCTGCCTCTCCTTAATGCCTCTTTTATTTCTTTCTGGGATTTCTATCTTCGGTTCATCTTCCTCTGTTCGTTTTTCATCTTAGTCTTTATGTAATACGTTTTATTTTACTACTTTCTGGAACTGTAATCTTCACTTTATCTTCCGCTATAGGTTTCTTTTATATTCCTATCTCTAAGTAATGCGTTGCACTCTTTAATCACCTCCGTTTCGTCTTGCTGGGTCTACTTTCCGATCTCTTTATCTTTGTTTTAACTACCATTATGAGTTTCTTCATCTTCATCCTGTCTCTTCATAATAGGTTTCGCTCTTCTGTTCCTCTTGTCTTGGGTCGCTGAGTCTTATCTATATTTTATAGTCCCTTAATCGTCATCTCCGTCTCCTGTTCTTTTGTGATAGCGTCGAAGTTTCCCCATTTCCTTACGTGTCTTTGCATATTACGCTTCATTCTTTCATTCCCTTCGTGTTCCTGAGTCTATGTTCCGGATTCACTCCTCGTTCCATTTTTTTCATCTTTTCCTTCCTCCATCTTTTCTTCGCAACAAATTCCTCTCTTTCTGTCCATTCCTCTCTTCCCTCGTCCAAATTCTTATCTCCGCTCTGGCAATTATCTGTTCCCTCCGCCTCCTGTCCGTTTGTAACAGCGCTTAGCCTCTTCTAGTCTCCTTATATCTTTAATTGTGTATCTTTGTGTAGAACGAATCACTCTCTTATTATTTGTGTCTGTATTACTTAATCTATGTTTCGGAATTCTTATCTATATTTTATCTCCCCTTATTCGTTCCCTCCAACTCCTTTTCTTTTGTAATCGTGTCTGGCCTCTACTACTCTCTTGATATCCTTTTGTATCCTCGTGTTATGCGTTTTATTCTGTTAATACTTTTGTCTTCTGTTGCCGAGTCTATGTTTCGTGATTCTTATCCATATTTTATCTTCCCTTATTCGTCCCTTCGCCTCCTGTCCTTCTGTATAGCGTCTGGCCTCTCTAACTCTCCCCGTTTCCTTGTGTATCCTCGTTAAGTACTTTTCGCTTTTATTACCTTCGTCTTCTATTGCTGAGTCTACGCTTCGGAATTTTTATCTATATTTTGTTTTCCCACATTCGTTCCCTCCGCCTCCTGTTTTTCTGTATAGCGTCTGGCCTCTCTAACTCTCCCCGTTTCCTTGTGTATCCTCGTTAAGTACTTTTCGCTTTTATTACATTCGTCTTCTATTGCTGAGTCTACGCTTCGGAGTTCTTATCTATATTTTATCTTCCCTTATCCGTTCCCTGCGCCTGGCCTCTCGTAGTCCCCTCCTTACATCCTTAATTGTCTAACCCTGTGTAATTTGTTCCATTCTTTTATTGTCTTTTGTTTCATTTTTTTATTACCTTTGTGTGGCTGTGTCTAAGTTCCGAAAGTCTTATCATTCTCCTGATTCCTGATGCCAGAGTTACGGTTCATGGAAAACTCTATAGAGATGGACTTGTGAGATGTGGAAGCATCGTAACGTGATCAACCCTCTTATTGGTAACACACATACACGCCTTGGGGATGGACTCGCCGCTTCAAAGGATTAGGGTAGTGGAGTAATCTGATCCTCTTATTGGTAACATACACGCTTTTGGGATGGACTTGCCTCTTCAAAGGATGAGATAGCAAAGTAACGTGATCAACCCTCTTATTGGTAACACACATACACGCCTTGGGGATGGACTCGCTGCTTCAAAGGATTAGGGTAGTGGAGTCATCTGATCCTCTTATTGGTAACATACACGCTTTTGGGATGGACTTGCCTCTTCAAAGGATGAGATAGCAAAGTAACGTGATCAACCCTCTTATTGGTAACACACGCCTTGGGGATGGACTCGTCGCTTCAAAGGATTAGGGTAGTGGAGTAATCTGATCCTCTTATTGGTGACATACACGCTTTAGGGAAGGACTTGCCTCTTGAAAGGATGAGATAGCATAGTAGCCTGCTCAATCATCTTACTAGGAATATGCGTGAACGTCAATAATCTAGCTGTTAGTGCATGGATTTGAGGGTACGCAATCAGCCCTGACCTTATTTTTAATCGAATTTATCTTATATGTTACTAAAGGAAAAGAATGATCGCTTATGTGTGTACAGTGTTACTATTTTTTATTGTCAAACTTGCTCCTTTTTTTACCTCACTGTCTCGAATGTTACAATGAGGAAAGTAATGATCGCTTACGTGACTTTTTTATCAATGCAACTACTTTTTCTTTACTCTTACTGTCAACTAATCTAACAGTCTTTTCCTTAACTAATCTAGCAATCTTTTCTTATCTAATCTAACAATTTTTTCTTAACTAATCTAACAATCTTATTTTAACTAATCTAACAATCTAATTTTAACTAATCTAACAATCTTTTCTTAACTAATCTAACAATCTTATTTTAACTAATCTAACAATCTTTTCTTAACTAATCTAACAATCTAATTTTAACTAATCTAACAATCTAATTTTAACTAATCAAGCAATCTTTTCTTAACTAATTTAACAATCTTATTTTAACTAATCTAACAATCTTATTTTAACTAATCTAACAATCTTATTTTAACTAATCTAACAATCTTATTTTAACTAATCTAACAATCTTATTTTAACTAATCTAACAATCTTATTTTAACTAATCTAACAATCTTATTTTAACTAATCTAACAATCTTATTTTAACTAATCTAACAATCTTATTTTAACTAATCTAACAATTGTTAATTAATCTAAAAATTGTTATTAATCAATCTAACAATTGTTAGATTAATCTAACAATCTTATTTTTAACTAATCTAAAAAGATTGTTAGATTAATCTAACAATCTTATTTTAGATAATCTAAAAAAGATTGTTAGATTAGTTTTAAAAATTGTAGATTAATTAAAAAAGATTGTTAGATTAGTTAAAAAGATTGTTAGATTAGTTAAAAAAAAGATTGTTAGATAAGTTAAAAAAAAATTGTTAGATTAGTTTTAAAAATTGTAGATTAATTAAAAAAGATTGTTAGATTAGTTAAAAAGATTGTTAGATTAGTTAAAAATGATTGTTTGATTAGTTGACAAAAAAAGAATGTTAGATTACTTAAAATATGATTGTTAGATTAGTTAAAATAAGATGTCCTTTATTTGCTTTTGTCTTCTCCCTCTAATGTAAAAAAAAAAATATTACTACAGGAAAAAATTACATCTCCTACGTGTATTTATTTATAGTTTATTTTTTGCGATGGCTTACGAGTATTTTATTATCAACTCCTTTTTTTCTTTTCTTTTTTTTTACTCTCACTGTCAACTAATCCAATAACCTTTTCTGAAATTCTCTATCTTTTTTTTTTTTTTTGGGGGGGGGCAGGGGACAGCGGTACATAGTTTTGCAGCCGCTTTCTCTCTGCTGTTTTTTGTTCCTTTATTTGCTCCTGATTGGTTCCTCTAATGTAGAAAAACGTGCCTAATAATCTTTTAAAATTCTCTATCTTTCTTTTGGGGGACAGCAGTATATAGTTTTGACGCCGGGTTTTTTTCCTGTTGTTTTTATTGTTTGTTTATTTGCTCCAGATTGGTTCCTCTAATGTAGAAAAACGTATCACTATCATAAAAATATACCTAATAATCTTTTGGAATTCTCTATCTTTCTTTTGGAGCGACAGCAGTATATAGTTTTGACGCCGGGGTTTTTTCCTGTTGTTTTTTGGTTTGTTTATTTGCTCCTGACTGGTTCCTCTAATGTAGAAAAACGTATTACCATAAGAAAAACATACCTAATAATCTTATGAAATTCTCTATCTTTCTTTTTTGATGAGTTTTGATGCCGGTTTTTTTCCTGTTGTTTTTTGGTTTGTTTATTTGCTCCTGACTGGTTCCTCTAATGTAGAAACACGTATTACCATAAGAAAAACATACCTAATAATCTTATGAAATTCTCAATCTTGCTTTTGGGGGGACAACAGTATATAGGTTTTTTTCCTGTTATTTTTTGGTTTGTTTATTTGCTCTAGACTGGTTCCTCTAATGTATAAAACACGTATTACCATAACAAAAACATACCATCGCTTGCTTGTACCCGTTTATATTTTAGGTTTTGCATCGCCTGTTCTCCTGTTTGTTTACCGCGCGTCGGCCCTTCCAGGTATTTTGCCCGCGGCGTAATCGTATTGTCATGATGCGATTCATTCCGTCAGTCGCCCGCTAAATCACGTTATGGAGGCGGACGGCACGAAAATAGGCTGTCAGGCGGATGGTGGGCGGTCAGGCGGATAGTTATGTGTTGTTAGTCACTTATTTAGTCAGTCAGTCAGCCAGTCAGCGAGGCAGTCATTCAGTCGGTCAGCCAGCCAGCCACTCAGCCAATCAGTCAGTCAGTCAGTCAGCCAGTCAGCGAGTCAGCGAGTCAGTCAGTCAGTCAGTCGGTCAGTCATTCAGTCAGTCAGGGAATTAACAAATGTACCAGTCGGTCTGTCAGGCGGATATTTATGTGTTTTCTGTCAGCCAGTCAGCCAGGCAATCATTTATCAGTCAGTCAATCAGAGAATTAACGGTTGTAACAGTTTTATCAGCACACACACACACACACACACACACACACACACACACACACACACACATACACACACACACACAGAGGCAAGCAAGTAAAGCAACTACCGAAGTTTTAATCAAATCTTTGAATTATTCTGAACAAAACGAGCGCACGGATGGCGGAAATAATAGGTGAAACGGAGAAACAGAGAAAGAAACGGAGGGGAGAAACAGATAGGGCCGCTAAAAAATAGATAGATAGATAGATAGGGAGAGAAAGAGAGAGAGAGAGATGATTAAGAGTGGAAGACAAAAAAGAACCAAAGAAATCAGTACAAGAGAAATGAAACCAGGAAAAAAAAATGAAAACTACGCAGAAGAAAAGATTAGCAGAAACGAAATTAGCTGAAAAACGGGAAAATAATGAGACAGGACTAGACTCGGCATTCTGCAGAGGAGAAACAATAAGTGCGTTCAGGGACATACCAACAGAGGGGAGGAGAAGGAGGAGATACGAACCCCAGCCAGCCAGGAAGGGGAAGAACGAGGGATGCGTTTGATTAATTTCTACTTGGCGCCTCAGTAACGTGGTCATATACGGCGCGGAGGGAGAGCCAGAGCTGCCAGACGAGAAGAGAAGGGGAGGAGAGAAAGGGAAGAAGGGGAGCATGATAGGAGGAGAGGATGAATAAAAGATAAGCGTAAAATAGAGAAGGGAAGACTGAAACACGCGTGCAGGGAAAGGAGGGAAAGGAAAATGTGAAACAACAAGACCACGGAGAGAGAGAGTAGTAGTGTGAGTAGTGTTAACTATAAAACAACAAGACCATCGGGAGAGAGAGAGAGAGAGAGAGAGTAGTACGAGGAGTGTTAAAGAAATATACAAACTTCGAATAGTGTCTTCCAAGCATCAAGGTGACAGGGTAACGGGAAAGCGGTGGCCGAGTGTTCAGCGTGCGGGCGTGGTGAACCCGTGTACTTACGTTCGAGTCCCACCGAAACACGCTGGTTATATATAATTATTCAACCATTCCCGAGTGGTGGAAGATCACCCACATGCTGCCCAGATCTTCAGTCAACCCTAACTATAGCGGCTTCGTTCACGTGGAGCACCGGGGGTCAGCATGGGCCAAGTAACATACATCACGGCAGCCACTATAAAAAAATTCGCTTGCACCACTAACGGGCTGGGTTCCCTCAAGAGAGCGTACCGGCGTTTTAGGCAGCACCCAAAAAAAATGTAATACAAAAGAAAAATATATAGAGAGAGGAAGGGAGAATGAAGATAGTACACAGATAGGAACAAGTAAAAAATGATCTCCCTTCCTCTCCCCATCTTCTTTCCCACTCCCTCACTCCTTCCATCCCCGAGTTCGCTACCTGATTGAAGGTCCCCGCCGAGTTCCTTTAAGCCTGAATAGACGGTATTGTGAGTCTGTTTAAGAGAGACGAGAGCGATGCACCTGTCCAGCAGTAGTAGTAGTAGTAGTAGTAGTAGTAGAAGTAGTAGTAGTAATAGTAGAAGTTGGAGGAGGAGGAGGAGGAGAAGACGAAAAACAAGAACAAGCACAGGAACAAAAACAAGAACAAGAACAAGAAGAACATGAGCAACCACAACCACCACCACCACAACAACAACAGAAACAACAATAACAACAACAACAACAAAAAGAAGAAAAGCAAAGACAAAAGAAGAAGAAAAGAAGAAGAAAAAAGAAGAAAAATGAAAATGAAAAAAGAAAAGAAAGAAAAAGTAGAAAGAAAAGAGAAAAAGAAAGCAAGAAATCGTGTAATAGCGTCTCTTTCTCTCCCTCAGGCACGTCAAGATTCCAGCCTTGAACGACTCCCAGTACATCGGCATGAGCGTCTACAACGTCGTCATCACCTCCGTCATCGTCATCGTGGCCGCTAACATCATCGGTGAGAGGACGACGCTGGCCTACGTCATCATCACCACCCTCATCTTCACCTCCACCACCACCACGCTCTGCCTCCTCTTCATCCCTAAGGTGAGTTATGTGGTAATAGTCTTCCTCTCTCACTCCTCATACGCATACTCCTCCTCTACTCCTCCTCTCCTACTCCCCATCATCATCATACTCATACTCCTCCTCTACTCCTCCTCTCCTACTCCCCATCATCATCATACTCATACTCCTCCTCTACTCCTCCTCTCCTACTCCCCATCATCATCATACTCATACTCCTCCTCCTACTCCTCCTTCCCCTTCGCCTTTGCTGTCCTGTGTCTCTGACTCGTAGATTAGAGTAGATGGTAGCAACAACAAACAGCCTAGTTAGGACCAAGAGGTATGTTGCTGTTTGCTTTTCCTTTGTACTCCTTCCTTTGTACTCCTACTACTCCTCCTACTCCTCTTCCTCCTCCTCCTACTACTAGGCCTACTACTACTACTACTACTACTACTACTACTACTCAGCCATCGCTTCCCGTGCTTCTCCTTCACTCGTATTAACTATTTTGCTTGAGTCTGCCTTCCTCTCCTCCACGTTTTCTTTTAGATTCCTCTCTCTCTCTCTCTCTCTCTCTCTCTCTCTCTCTCTCTCTCTCTCTCTCTCTCTCTCTCTCTCTCTCTCTCTCTCTCTCTCTCTCTCTCTCTCTCTCTCTCTCTCTCTCTCTCTCTCTCTCTCTCTCTCTCTCTCTCTCTCTCTCTCTCTCCTGACTAAATAAATAAATAGCTAAATAGTTCACTGATAAACGATAAAGAATTGAATTAGCTCTTTGGTTTAGTCTGCCTTTCTCTTTGTCATGTTTTCTTTTAGGTTCTTAAGATGACAAGACTAATCTTCCCCTACCCCTTCCACCTCTCCCTCCTCTAAAAAGTATTAACTGAATAACGTAAACAATAACTAAACTATGGAGTCACATAATTCACTTCGTTGGGGTGAATCTGATTTTCTCTTCTCTGTGTTTCTCTCTTATTTATTTTTCTTCTTTATGACTTTTTTTTCTCTTTTGAATTCTCTTTCTTTTCTTTTATTGGGGAGCTTCACACCTACTTACTGTACTTTCCCTTCCCTTTACCGTAACCTCGTCCTATATTCACTTTATATTATTATTTTCAAAAGCATAAAGGAAGGGTTCTACAATGAGGAGTCGTTGGAGGCTTGGAACGATTGTAATGTCTCTCTTATTGTATGTCTATTGTATGTATCGTATGTGTGTCGCCCTTACCTTGCCCTCAAAGCAGGTTGCCACAATAAATCTCTCAGCTGCCCACACAGAGAAGTCGGCGAGGCAACAAAGGCTCATTCACTCCACTGATGGTGTTTAAGAGGCTTTGAGGACTAACAGTAAACAGGTGGATGAATGGAGCCTCGGTTTTCTACTTTTGATCTTGTTCCCGTTTATACTCCCCTGATCCTCCTGCTACCCCCTGATCCTTCTCTCCTTGCCTCTGATCCCCTTGTATTTGTCCCTGATCCTCCTGCTACCCCTTGATTCTTCTCTCCTTGTCTCTGATCCCCTTGTATTTGTTCCTGATCCTCCTGCTACCCCCTGATCCTTCTCTCCTTGTCTCTGATCCCCTTGTATTTGTCCCTGATCCTCCTGCTACCCCCTGATCCTTCTCTCCTTGTCTCTGATCCCCTTGTATTTGTCCCTGATCCTCCTGCTACCCCCTGATCCTTCTCTCCTTGTCTCTGATCCCCTTGTATTTGCCCCTGATCCTCCTGCTACCCCCTGATCCTTCTCTCCTTGTCTCTGATCCCCTTGTATTTGTTTCTGATCCTCCTGCTACCCCCTGATCCTTCTCTCCTTGTCTCTGATCCCTGTTATACCCTTTGATCCTCCTCTTCCTGTCCCCAGTCATCACACTACCCGCTGAACCTCCTCTCCCTGTCCCTGATTCTCCTTTCCTCACCCCTTTCCCTCATATTACCCCCTGAACCCCCTTTCCCTGCTCCTAAGACTCCTGTTACCTCTTGATGATTCTCTCCTTGCCACTGATCCTCCTCCCCTTGTCCAAATCCTCTTGTTATCCCTTGATCCTACTCTCCTTGCCCTTGATCCTCCTGTTACCCCATGAACCCCCTCTCCTCGTCTCTAATCCTCCTCTCCTTGCTCCTGATCCTCCTCCCCTTGTCCAAATCCTCATGTTATCCCTTGATCCTACACTCCTTGCCCTTGATCCTCCCGTTACCCAATAAAGAGCCTCTCCTCGTCTCTAATCCTCCTCTCTTTGCCCCTGATCCTCTTCTCACCCCTGATCCTCTTCTCCCTGCCCTCAGATCCTGGTCATCTGGCGCCGCACTGAAGGGGATCCCATCGTGGAGAGCATGGGACTCAAGATTCAGTACAACACACGCAGGTCGGTGATTCTTTACGCACTTAACCTGGTAGCTGCAGGGATCATGTTTCTTAAAGGCCCCTCTAAGCGAGAAAAATGAGAAAAAATCATCACTCACGCAAATCATTTCAAAATATATATCAAAGCATTTGTGATCAGTTTATGCATCATCTATTTTGGGGGGTTTATATCATGGCAAAAATGTGGCCCGTCGCTGGTACACGGTAAAGCCACAAATTTGGCCCATCGCTGCTACCGGGTTAACTTCCTACCTCCATTCTACTTCCCTTCCCTTCCTTACTACTTTGAATCCACTCATACCTTCCCGTCCATTCCTCCTTTTTTTTTCTCTCGTATTCCGTCCCTATCCCCTCTCTCCTCTCCTCCCTACGACCATTCTCCTTCTCACTCCCTGGCTATCTTCCCTTTCTCCTCCCCTCCCTTTCCTTCCCCTCCCTGTCTCCTTGCTCTTATCTCTGTTATATCCCGTCCTGTCTCACTCTTCATCCCTTCTCCTCTTTTTTCTCCCTAACCCAGTGCCCCTCCCTCCACATATACTTAAACACACACACACACACACACACACACACACACACACACGTCTGTCAGTGTGTGTGTGTGTGTGTGTGTGTGTGTGTCAGTCACCTCCACCTCTCGTCTGTTGCTGTCCGGCGCTATAATGACCTTAAGATGTCTCGACGCTGCAAAGTTAATTACACAGAGTCAACCAGTCAGTCAATCAGGCGGTCACTTAGTCGGTCAGTCAGTCCGTCAGTCAGTCTGCCAGTTATAGTCTATTCAATCGGTGCTCCTCTGGCGCCTTGGCAGTGCTTGTCGGGCCTCTCCTGATTGGCTGAAATCCTCTCTCGCTCTCTGTTAATCTCACAAGCTCGCGTGCTGCGTGTTTCTATATAACTTGCCTCAGCTCACCCTATATGAGAGACTGACGGTCAGGGTTGACACCATTACATTCAGCAGAAATCATTGATCTTACATATGTTTAGAAAAAATATATAATAAAAAAACAAGAAATCATGGCGAGTATAGGTGAGAAAACAGCTCCAAAATGTTTATACCATTTTTAATATATATATATATATATATATATATATATATATATATATATATATATATATATATATATATATATATATATATATATATATATATATATATATATATATATATATATATATATATATATATATATATATATATATATCATTACCCTTTGCAAGAGTTATTGAAGCAGTACTGGAATAAACAATTTCGCCCTACAGATAATAGCTTCCAGATGTTCATATTTAGTACCAAATCATCATTACAGTTTGCCACGCAAAGTTTTCAACAATTTTCATGAGCCAGCTTAACAAATTATGATATTATTTATGTCAACAATAATAATAATAATATATAGTTCAACAACAGTCTCAGGAAACCTTGTGCCACATTTAGCACCGGCAGACTGATCAGCAGATTATTCAGCAAGGTTTCCACCAGACTGCTACCAACTCTCCAAAGCCTATAACACAAACAGTGAGTTACGAGGGGAGCGTTACCTGGGCAGTGATGCGTAAAACTCTACGGACACAGCCTACGACGTTCACATTATTCCCGGCTCTCGCGATTGACAATGAGAACACCCGTTTTATTACCCCTCGAACTACTTTATTCTGTATCACCTTCCCCTATTTCCCTACCCCCCAGCCCCCCTATCAGCCTTCCTTCCTCTCTCCATAGCAGTGTCTTATTCCTCCCTCTGTCATTGCACCCGCCCATCCTCCACGCATGCCATTCACCTACGTCCCTCTCAAGCCCTCAATACCTACCACTTTTCCTTCCTTGCCTTCTAATCCTCCTCCTCCCTTCCTTCTGCCACCCTCACCCCCTCCCTGCTGGTCTGCCTGCCTGCCTCCCTCCCGAGCCTTCTATTTCCTTACTTTTTCGCTCCATCTCACTCCTGGTTACCTATCTGCTTCCCCCTATCCTCCTTTCTTCGTTCGTCACTTTCTGCCTCCTCCTGCCTTCCTGTTACCTTCCTTCCTTCCTCCTCCGTCCCTCTTTACCTCTTATCATCGTTTATTCCTTCCTTCGTCCCTCTCTTCTTCCATGTATGTCTATCTTCCTATCATCCTCCCTCGGGCATCTCCTTTCTGCCTATTCCTATCCTCCTTTAACCATCTTTCCTTCTTTCTTCGTCCCTTCCCGTTGCCTTCTTTCATTTTCCTTTAGTCCCTCTCTTCCTTCCTGACTGTCTATCTTCCTATCATCCTCCCTGGTCCCTTTCCTTATTCCTCCCTTCTTCCTTCGTCCCTCTCTTCCTCCTTGCCTCTCCATCTTCTTATCATCCTCCCCCGGCACTCTCCTACTCTCTGCCTGCCTGTCTGTCTGTCTTCCTGCTTGCTTGAGGGACGGGACCTGATGCTGGGCGCCGGTAAGTCGATACAGCGTCGGAATCTTGCCACCTGTAATTGGCCTCCCGCTGACGGCCGATGCTGATGCTGCCTCCAGGGGCGCTGCGACCCTACCCCACGCTTGCCTGATCTGATTCCTTCCTTCCCTCACGCACGCACTCACTTGGTGTTTCCTGAGGGTCACTTCTTCGTCTTCGTCTCCCTCTCCGGTTCTTCCTCGTGTTATTTTTTGGCTTTTTTATCTTCTTCTTCTTCTTTTTCTTCTTCTTCTTCTTCTTTTTCTTCTTTTTCTTCTTCTTTTTCTTCTTATTTTTTTTCTTATTATTATTCTTATTATTATTTTTTTCTTCTTCTTCTTCTTCTTCTCCTTCTTCTTCTTCTTCTTGTTTTCCTCTTGTTTTATTTCTTTTGTTGGTGTTTTCTCCTTGTTGTTCTTGTTCTTGTTCTTAATCTTGTTCTTTGCATCATTTTCATTTCCTTTTTCGTTATTCCTTATTCTTTTTTCTTTATTTCTCTTTAATTTGTTTGGCTTTTCATTTTCGTCTTCTTGTTCTTGTTGTTCTTGTTTGTGTTTTCTTCTCGTTTTTTTCTTATTTTTCTTATTTTTTATTCTTGTTCTTAATCTTGTTTTTTTCTTCATTTCCTTTTTTTCCTTTTTCTATACTCTTTAATTTTTTTTTCTCTTTAATTATGGGTCTTTTTTTCTTTTTCTTTTTTTCTTTCTTCCCATTCCGATTCATCCTCTCTTTTCCCAACTTTACCTTTCCTCCACCCAATCACTTTTCATTCCTTACTTCATTCATTCCATCTCTCTTCGTCCGTCATCTCCATTTCAATCTCTTTTTTCCCACTTATATCCTTTTACCATCCTGCCCTTCCTCCCTTCCTCCTTTCATTCCATTCTCTCTTCGTCCAATTCCCTAGTCCTATCCTGCCTTTTTTTCTCATCTAGATCCTTCCATTTCATTCTCTTTTCATCCATCCTCTTCATTTTAATCCACCCTCCCTTGTTTTTTCTCTTTTTCTTTTTTTGTTGTTCTTGTTCTTAAATTTGTTCTTTTTCTTAATTTTCTTTTCTTCTTTTTTTTTATTCCTTATTCTTTTCTCCTCTGTAATTTTCTTTTTCTTCTTTTTTTCTCTATTTCATTCTTTGTTGATTTATGCCAGAAGTCGTTGGCTATCATGTGATTGAAGATACCCTAAACTTAACCTAACCTATCCTAACAAAGCCCCAAACGGTTACTATAGGTCTTGACATGACCCATCCATCACCATACCCATCATTCATCCCTTTCTTCACTCCACAATCGCTTCATTCTTCCTCTTCATTTCATCTTCTCTTCATCCCGCCCTCTCCAATTCATCCTACCGCCTCTCCCGTCCTCCTGCAGACTACTGACGGAGGACAAGCGGGAGAAGTATTACCGCGCGGAGGTGCAAAACAAGGTGTACCGGCGAGAAATGCTGAAGCTGGACCAAGACCTCCACAAACTACACCAGCGCGTCGAGGCCCCCTGCAGCCCCACCTCCTCCACGGGCTCCTTCGGCAAACAGGTGGGTGGATCATGGGGGGGAGGGGGGGGGTTAATGGTGTGGGTGGATAGATGGGGTGTTAATGAAGAAGTGGGTGTGAGTGTGAGTGAATGTTAAGGTGTGTGTGAAGGATAAGAATTAAAGAGTGGGTGGGTGAGTATGTGTGTGTGTGTGGTTATTATATGGGGGTGTGAGAACTAGATGGGTTGCTAAGGGAAGCTAATGTGTCTGAGGGCATACGTAGACTGAAATGTGAGTGAGTTATGCAGTGTGGATGACTCGTCCAGGCTGGGTACGGGATGGTGGGATGTAAGGGGAGAAAAGTTAGAGGGTCGATGGGGTGATAAGATGATTTGGGGTGTGGCTGGGTAGGTGAGTCGAGGTGTGGACGGGGTTTTATAATGGGTGTGGCGTCTGGGTGGGAGGCTCGGGTGTGACGCATGGAGAGATCATTGTAGGTGGGTGTTTAAGTGCCTGGGTTGGTGGGTGAAGCATGAAGGGTGTAGTGTGGGTGGTGTTATGTTACTGGTGTAGCGTCTAGGTGGAGTGGTTGGGTGTAAGGGCAGTAGAGTGGGTGGGATACACTGACAGGTCGTGGATGTGGCGTCATCGTACCCACCCACTCGAGTGTAAGGTGTCTCTGGACCAACGTTACCAGATTGTCGTACTCAGCCTCATTTTTACCGATTTCTGACCCCAAAACTATCTCCTGGGCCCCAATAACGAGAGTCATTCATAGTTATCGTTAAAATAGTTAATTCCTGATGTTTCTTGGCAATAGTTATGCGTCAGAAACCGGTAAATACCATGCTCTGAGTACGATGATCTGGCAACGGTGCTCTGGACGCTACACTGGCTCTTGAGTGTTTGTGTCTCTTGGTGTACCTGGCTCTGTAATTTTTTTTTAAGTGTTAGTTTTTCTATTCATGCTTAGGCTGCCAGGTAACACTTGTCTGCACGTCATGTGTCTGGCAGCGCCGAGTGTCGTTGTCGTTCTCGGTCAGGTTGTGTACTCGGGAACGTCAGGTTTTCTTGTCTCTTTTTACAGGAGTCGATATCTTCAGGAACCTCCGATAATTACAGGCGGGGGCGAAGAGAGGCGGAGGGAGGCGGGGGCGGCAGCGGCGGCTCGAGGGGCGGGGCGGCAGGGTGGAGAGCAGGGGGCAGTGAGGACGGCGAGGCGCGGATGCTGGTGCTGGGGGCGCCTCACACACAGTACCTGCGGAGCGATGATGCCACCGCCAGGAGGATGAAGAGGGAACGACTCAACCGCTCCCTGCACCGCTCTCTCCCCTCCCTCCCGCTGGGTTGTTCCCCTGAGAAAGCCTCCGACACCCGCCTCCCCGCTGACGGCGCCGAGGACGACAGTGAGAGTGCGTCCTGCGGCCCGTCACAGGTGTTTTTCGACGCCGTCAGGTTCCATGAGGACCAGGAGGAGGCACGGAGACAGGCGGAAGAAGACGATGGCGATGACGATGAAAACTCTCCGAGGCCCGGGACTTTCCCCTCCTCTCCCCACCCACTGCAGCGCTCGCGGTTGGTGAAGCGGAGCCCCATCAAACCCCGCCCCGAGCCCGAGGACGAGGGCATCGTCGACCTTCGCTACACACTGAACTTCTCCACCCCGCTCCTGCACGGCGTCACGGAGGCCGACCTTCCTTTCTCCATCAGCACTCACGTGCACCACGGCCCGCGCGTGTCCTTCATGGACCAGGACGCCCACCACTACTACGACGCTAGCAGGGAGCTGCGCAAGTCCTCCCTCAGCTCCTACTCCAGCCCCGAGGTGCGGCGACCCAGGAACACGTGCTCCTCCACGGACATTCGGCTGCAGATTGAGTGTTCCAGCGTCATGCAGGACGAAAAACTCTCTCCCGTCGTGGAGTACCGAGTGAATGACCTCGACGTGTTGTGTCCGAGCAGCCAAAAGGAGAACAAAACGCAACGCTCCGCGGAGGGCGTGGCTCCCGGCGAGAAGAGGGAAGACTCGGGCGGCGGCACCACCAACGCCTGCAGGCACGCCTCGAACGGCGCCCTCAACCGAACACCGACAACGGGCAACAGCTGCCCGGAGTCCCGGCACGTCAGGTCCCCCAAGAAGAACGCGAGCAAACCACTGGCTGAGAACGCGTCGGTGCCGCCCGCCGCCAGACCCGCCGGCCACATATTCTCCACCGTGATTGTCCACCATATGGCCAACGTCCACATCTAGTGCGGCCCCCTGGCCTGTGTTCATTGTGTTAGGGCACCGCGGTGTGTGTGTGTGTGTGTGTGTATGTGTGTGTGTGTGTGTGTGTGTGTGTGTGTGTGACTTATACACTGAGCGTAACTTTCATGAGCGATATTCGACAATTCATAGCAGTATAGATATACACTAGTTTGTAGCAACTCCTACTAGAGGCAGAATGGCTGTGGGCAGGGCGGGTGGCGTGTGTATGAGGAATGTGTATCGACATTACGGCACGGAAGGGGGAGAGGAGTGCTCGCGGGACGTCCTGGTCTGTTGCAGGAGGTCTCGCGGTGGGGGCTGCGGGTCACGCTCTCTGAGACTCCTGCAGGACGCGCCTTCCTCTCCCCGCTGGTGGCTGTGAAGCTCTCCACGACCCTCCTCCTCCTCCTTCGTCTTGCCTAGGGCGTGGGGACGAACACGACACATGGCCTGAAGGAGGGGGAGCCGGGTCGAGGGGAGGGAGTCAAGGGGCAGGGACAGGACTGATAGGACATTCTCTCTTGCTCTCTCTCTATCTGTATGTCTGTCTCTATCTATCTATCCATCTATCTATCAGCCTATCTATCGATCTCAGTCCTTGTCACTTTCAATATCTGACGAGAGTATAGGAAGAGGACACGTAAAGCATCCAAGTCATCATTATCGTCATTGTCTTTCCCTTCACCTTCGGAGGGAGAGAAACTGATAATGATCGCCGGGCTGCTCGCCGCTGTGGTTTTGTACTGACATAGTATTATTTACAGTAAGATCTTATAGTGTTGTCGGGAGTTACGAAACACAACAAGTATTTTCTTACGGATGTGCTGGCGGCTTGGTGTTGTGAGGGGGGCGAGTCGCAGGCCTGTGTAGTGTTAGGGGACGGATAGTTTTTTCCTCTATTTTGTATGGGAACGAATTAAGGAAAGGAGGTGGCCGCGCGGAGAACACACAGGGCTTCGAGTTGGACATGTGTAGTAGTTATCAGCAATATAGTTTAGGGTAACTTGATGGTCGAAATTGAAGAGGAAGGACGGGGGGAGGTAGAGCAGGGATGAGGAGGGAGAGAATCACTGCCGCTTCCTCTCAGTCTCTCGCCGTCACACCTCTCCCCTTCCATCCCCGCCGAGAACTATGGGATCACGCAAACACTTGGAAAATTAACGCGTCACGTCTTTCTCTTAGCTGTCGAAGGTATGCTAAGGAGCTGTAATTCGTCATTATCCCGTGAGTCCAAGCTGTTTCATCAACCCCCTTCTATCCCTTTGGACGGAAGAATAATACTAGTAAATCAGTACTCTTGCTACAGTTATAAGTGGTCCCGCTCATAAGAGAACCTTCGATTGCCGGAATAAACCTTTCTCGCGGCCACACGTGTCCACCCTCGCCGGAGACGGAGCTGGCCGGTGTGTCTCGAGGGGCGGCCACTCAAAGGCTCGTGAGGGACAGTCACACACGATCGATAGGTACTTCTGACACACGTTCCCGGTGAGGGATTCTGTATTATAGGCCCCACACTGACCAACACACTCATCCATTCTCATCCCCTAAGGTAAAATATACATCTATGATAAAAACCATATAGGGATCCAAGTATTGTTCACACATAGCATTTTTAGCAATGGAATACGCTGTACGATTATATCGCATGTACATACATTTTATATAATTATAATATACATGTGCGCGCGACTACTCCTCTGCATAATGACCCAGTTCACACTTGTGCTAGACGCCTCTCCACCTCCACACCTCCACACCAAGGGACCCACAGACCCCGGCACTCACTCGCCCGGGAGTCTCCTAAATATAGCTCGTCCGTGGCCGGTCAGCGCGCTCTGCCTGCAAGCACGGGGGAGAGCTTGTGGGCAGCGGGCGTTTGCTTCCCAGAGGCCATAGTAGCCAGGCCCGGAAATTAACAGGTATCTTACAAATGGTGTTATTTTAATAAATTTCTTGTGTATATAATGTCAGTGTTCCTATTCCTGATGTAGCTTAACACAGTACGAAATAGCTGAAAAGGAAGAAGGTAAGAAGAACTAGTCAGTGAACTCAACGATGTCAGTGGAGAGGGAAGGAAGGAGAGGTAGGTGGCTGCTGGACAAAAGAGACCATACATACAACAAAAGGGTCTCGGGAAGTAATATTAGATTTGAAACTCATTTCGAACCCGCCGCTGTTGACTGAGGGAGTTGAGGGTTTGTGTTGCGAGGCAGCCTTCCGCCCCCGCCCCGCCCCGCACCTCAGGGAGTCAGCCGCCAACCACCGCCTCGCCTCGTCCGCCTCTCCTCTCCTCTCTATCTCCCTCTCTTCCTCCTCTCCCTTCGCTCCTTCTTCGTCTGTCTTCCTCAATAGGGAAACATAAACTCGGTACGTGTGAGAGTCCCTTCACTTAATCCCCTTTACTTCTCTTAGTACTTGATGGCTCCTGCTTTCCTTGTGTGTGTGTTTTGTGCGTGGATCAAAGCGAGTGTCTGGCACGTCTCACCCCGACTTGGGAGCTCGGTGTGTTATTGTCATGGCTACTTTCTCTTTGGTGCGAGTCAGGGCGGGTGGGGAGGCGGCTGGCAGCTCATCGGCTGTTCTCGCTCGGCTTGGCTGCTGGGTCCAAGACGGGTCCACCCAACGCCCCGCGGCCGCCAAAACTCAAAACTAGCTTTTTCCTGGTCTTAAACACAGTGGTTCCGCCTCGCTCTTACTGTGTGGTTCTTCTGTTGGTGTTTGCTTTGTTGCGCCACCTCAGGCTCCTTACCATCTATTGTTGTTTTGTGGTCCTTTCCACGAGAGCTTGTATTGTATGTTGCGTTACTCATACCAGGGTTAATTTAGGGGAAATGTGTGTGTGTGTGTGTGTGTGTGTGTGTGTGTGTGTGTGTGTGTGTGTGTGTGTGTGTGTGTGTGTGTGTAATGCACCACCACGGCCTGATCACAAGTTGGATTCGCAATCATGTTTTACTTGCAACAATAAACTATCAATCAATCAATCACCAGCAAAGTACCCTCCCGACAGGAGCAAGCTCATTTTAGACGATCTCTGGATACTACCAGTACCTCCACACACCACAAACCCCATCCCCCTTGCTTAAGGCGGCACAGTAACCACTTCTTGTAAGCGGAAAAATCCCGGCCTGAGTGGGGCTCGAACCTCCGCCTGTCAGGCCGCGAAGCCTAGCAGCGCAGAGTCTTTAACCACTGAGCTACGGAGCGGTATGGTGGTGGTGCTCAGTGGTGCTGGTGTGTGTGTGTGTGTGTGTGTGAGAGAGAGAGAGAGAGAGAGAGAGAGAGAGAGAGAGAGAGGTAAACATTATTAATTTGTGGAAATGGAGCATGTTGACAGATAAGAATTATAAACATGACATCTAAACTGTATCAACACGTTATATCACTCTGTATTCATTTGCGGGGATACTTATATATACTAACTTCCATTAATTAATTGATGGCGTTTTTTTTAGTACTACCAGCAGGACTATATAGACGGGTAGATAGGCTACGTACTAGTTATAAAGAGTCGGTGTAGCCTAACAGATCTACCTCAACACAGCTCTTGGGGGGGGCATGGGCCGAGAAGGGAAAGCTGGCCACAAAATTCACCAGTCCATATGATGATGCCCAGAACTTGGCGAAGAATTACATAAAGTTTCTCGGAGCCCGAATTTGCGCCGCCAGGTTGAGGGAGAACTCGACTCCCCCCAGCAACCCCTGCAGCCCCCCTTCCCCCCTCCCCCAGGATTTCCCAGCGGGCAGGGATGACTGAGTTTTGTTTCAACTTTTTAGAGTCCGACGGGGAGAGAGAGAGAGAGAGAGAGAGAGAGAGAGGGGGGGGGGGGGGCGTCACAATAACTACGCTTGTCAACTCGCTCAACACAGCACCGTCAAATATTTTTTTTTTCTACCGAAGGAATATTGAAGAGAACCAATTTTCCTGCTGATGATGATTATTACTATTATGATGTTAACGTGTGTGTGTGTGTGTGTGTGTATGTGTGTGTGGGTGACCATGGTGTGGCCCGTACATCCCTAATTAGAGCATCATTTACATCTTTTTTTTTATTCATTTATTCATTCATTTTTCTACAGCAGGGGAAGGAACTGAATGGAGGATTAAGTAAGCTGCCATACATTTCCCCGAGCGCTAATCAAATGAATCCGCTTCGATATGGATCTCCTGACGCACAGCACGCGGCCCCCAACACCAATTACCGTCATTTTATATAAAGCATTCGAAATATTGCTAATTATCACATAACTAGACCACACGTAGCGTTGGCTATACCGTTGTTACTCCCCTTCAGCCACTGAAAACACTCCTATATCTTACTGCTCAGGCGATATAATGTATAGTCTTTTCAGTGAGTAGTCAGCTGTTAAGTTTGAATGCAGTGTTGTCCATTGCGTTTTCACTCCTCTTCAGCTACTTTTAACACTCCTGTCTCTTATTACTCATAGCGGAGCAAATTATTGTGACTTTTCATAGACCAATCGACTATTAAGTTTGTACCCAGTGCTTTCCATTGCGTTTTCACTCCTCATCAGCCACTTCAAACACTCCCGTCTCTAAGCTCCATATTATTAAACGCACTGGGGGTTGGGATGGCATGTTCCTTCCTTCTCCTTTGTTGTTTATTTGCAACAATAAACTATCAATCAATCAATCGTTTTTAGGATAATAACAAAGATTTTGTATAAATACCACGACACTTGACAACGTTGAAATATAATTAACGTTGTCAAGTGTCGTCGTATTTATACAATTTTTTTGCTATTATCCTAAAAACGAAACAATCTTAACGCTATATGACCTTACTGGATTATCCAATTATTTAATTAAATTCATTTCAAATAGAAGTACTTTAACCGGGTTTTCATTGGTAACTTTATATAGTGTATGGCCCCAATTTTACCTTTCCCCGTTCAAGGCCGGTACGCAGAGGCCACTATATATCACTAGACTCACAAAACAGCCCATGATAATCCCTGAAACTTCCACGAGAGGATTTTCAAACAGGCGAATTGGACAGATACGTTTAAAAATACGGACTTAATTTAGTACTCAAAGGCGAAACACTGTATAGTATCTTTTCATAGAATCCTCAGCTGCTGATTCGTCTTCATAAAAAACATTAGGTGAAGCTTTATTATAGCCGCGGGACAGGATGACGCACACTGTCAAAGGTGGAAGATGTTGGGAAAGGCCTTTGACATGCAGAAATGGGTAAAAATGCTAATGATAAGAGATAGCAGAGAGCACATTTATAATTATGTCATCAAGGAAAACTACAGAGTGTCCACTGAACTACTTGTGGCCCCGAACTTATTAATGTTATCTTTCCACTGCTCCTCGCCCTTCATGACTTCTACAATCACATGAGTCTTCAGTATCGATCTTATTTAATTTGGTTGTCCATCTATCATCAGTTCTATGCATGTCATGACCTCCCCGAATGCACTTGTTATTGTTATTTGATCGTCATTAGAATAAATTTTCATCCTTATACGCCTCCGTGGTCTAGTGGTCAGCGTGGTCTACGCCGGGTTCGAATCCCGGCCCGGGCAGTCGGCGTGCAGCTCACCCAGCCGTTCATCCTCCATTTCGGGCTGGTCGATAAATGGGTACCTGGGGAAACACGGAAAAGTAAACTATGGTAACCCGGATGTCACACTGGCCCTTTGTCCCAGGTAAATGGATTCCCTCCCACAACAGGCTCAAGGACCAATGCAACAAAGATGAGCACTGAGGCCACGCGCAGCTATAGCATATGCCCCCAACTTTACCTTTACTTATAGATGTGCTGCATTGTTCTCACAGGTATTCATTATAAAATTGCTACCTGTTACCTCAGGAAAAGTCCGGTAAAGCTCATATGTTGACAGTATGTCACTCATTAAATGAAGAAATGATAAGAACTGTGATCTATGTGGCTGAGGAGAGTGTAAAGAAAAGAGGTATTTACGTGGTATATGACTATTAACTGCTCTCTCTCTCTCTCTCTCTCTCTCTCTCTCTCGTCATATGCAATCAGTTGATATTATTCAGCACATAATATAATCCAATCCATGTACAGATTACTATCCTGAATAAGAATAACAAATAAACGAGGAATAAGCAGCCGAGACTGGAGCCGAGAGAGGAGTGTGTCGATACCGCTCACACACACACACACACACACACACACACACACGAAAAAAAATAATAACGTGGGAAGTTTGGAATGTGGGGGTCGATAGGGAACATTCCTCTCAATTATTAGGGAGAAAAGCCCGCCAAAACACCTCCTCCCAGCAGATAACAGAGGCAGGGGGAGTTCGATAAAGCACTTAGTTAATATTATTCAGCTTTCATAATGTTGATCCATGCACAGAATAGGCTATCGTAAATAAGCATAACAATTAACTAAACGAGAAATTAAGCAGCCGAGACGAGCCGAGAGAGGCGAGTGTCTCTCTCTCTCTCTCTCTCTCTCTCTCTCTCTCTCAAAAAAAAATAACGTGGGAAGTTTGGAATGTGGGTCGATAGGGAACATTCCTCGCATGCAATTATTAGGGAGAAAAGCCCGCCAAAACACCTCCTCCCAGCAGATAACAGAGGGAGGGGGAGTTCGATAAAGCAGACGACGTGTAGCAGACAAGACGTGGCGGCCTGAGACTCGCCCAACTTTCTCCTCCCGTGGGCGACCTCCGGCATGTCACTCCTCGCCAGGGTGTGCAGGAGGTCAGCGGGCGGCACTCTGACTCTGCTGAGGGCCGCGGCAACAGGGAGGCACAGCTGCAGCAAGTCAGAGCACCAGCCACGGCCTTTGCACTGTGTAGGAGCCGCCAGCAGGATGGGTGTGGCGGGGTCCTGTAGGAGAGGCAGCGCTGAGCAGGACTCCAATGGCGGGACTCCTTCTGCAGGTTATAACACTCGGCATGACTGTTCTGGCCTCCTGTGGGTGATTCAGCAGTTACTCAGCGCCTACCAGTCACCTGTTTCCCCCTCTGAAGATACCGCTAACCCATTATTCATCTTATTCAGCAGTTACTCAGCGCTCAGCAATCACCTTTTTTCCCCCTCTGCCTCTGTGAAGATAACGCTAACCCATTATTCATCTTATTCATTAGTTACTCAGCGCTCAGCAATTACCTGTTTCCCCCTTTGAAGATAACGCTAACCCATTATTCATCTTACTCAGCAGCTACTCAGCGCTCAGCAGTCACCTGTTTCCCCCTTTGAAGATAACGCTAACCCATTATTCAGCATTTATCAGCGCTCAGCAATCACCTGTTTCCGCCTTTTTATTCATCTTATCTGACTTATCCCCGTCTGCTTTCTGCCTTCTGTGGGTGATTCAGCAGTTACTCAGCTCCTAGCAGCCCCGCCCCGCCTCCCTGCTTCCCTGTGCTCCATTATTCATCTTGTGGTCATGTTCGTCACCGCCGCAATTATAAACCAACACGAACTTATATGGCTTGTGGTTAAACCTTCCACGGCCCCCTCCACCTGTTGCCCTCCTTCACTCCCACTCCCACTTCATCCCCCGCCCCTGTAAGTCACGTATTCTCCGCACTGTGTCAGTAAGAAGGACTCCAGAGTATCCTTGGTCCACTGTCAGCCCCGCCCCCTTAGCCCCTCCGTATCCTTGTGAGTGAGGCCCTGCAAGTGGTGCCTCAGGTAACCGCCGTGAGTCAGGGTTTCCCACAAGGCCTTCAGGTGTGAGGTGTGTGTGTAGGCAGGCCAGACAACACCAGTGAGGGCTTGAGCAAGACTAGGAGTTGGGTGACTTGCAGCTGACATAGAAGGTAAGAGATTAAGACAGTTTATGGAAGGAACTGTTTATTTCTGGAGTCAGTATTACTATAGAATTACACCCCACACATTCTGGTGGCTGACAGTATTTCTTTTTGATCACCTTGATAACTTTCTGCTCCATAGATCAATTCAAGCTGCCAAAGGTTACTGTTTCTGCAGCAATAGAGTATGAATGGTTGTATTTGTGTTGAGTTTTGAAAATAAGAAAACACAGAGTGGTAGCACACAGTAGTTTTTGCTAGATTATCTATGATTATCTGAGTGATAACGTTTCTTTTATTTTGAGTCAGGCAACAAGCGGGTGCCGGTAAATCTTATTGTTAGTTTGTCTACATACATGAGCTATGTCCTTGGCCAAAGAATTTACCTCCATCAACCCTACAAAAGTTGGTGTTGAGGCAGTTCACAATGATTAGCATATACAACATGCATTAGCCCAAGAAAGCTTTGTTGGACTGACATAAAGCAGGTGAAATAATTCAGAGGTTGTGGCCCAATCAGATTGCGTGCAGGGAATGGTAATGTGATAATAAAAGAAAGGTGCACCCAAACCCAAGTGTTTGGTAATGTGTTTAGAGAACGTGTTTCACATTTTTCTTTAAAAGTGTTCATGACAGATTCGCACATTAGTTGGGGTGTCTAGGCTTTGCCATTTAGTATTGGTTTGCCTAATAGCTCCTTATTAAGTAGTTAGCATGGTGGCTCTGGACCATTGCTTGCTTTCCTATTGCTCTGCCTCTTGGGAAACAAAAATAATAATTTAGAAGGTGCTAGGTCCAGCTCCTGTAAAGTGATATTCCACCATCCAGGGCTTAAACATCTATGAAGAATGTTGGTTTTACAGGTGCCTGCTGCTGGCTTACTGTACTGAGCCAAGCCTCTGACTTTCCATTCTTTATTTACAGGCAGAAAGATGAGTACTCAGGGCAGCAGTGGTGAGCAGGAAGTGGTGGAGGGAGTCATTTGCCAAGAAGATGAACTTCCAAAGGAAGGGTGAGTATAAAGCATGCCTGCATCTTCAGTTTATACCTGTATACAGTAATACCTTGGTTTACGAGTGCCTCAGTTTACGAGGATTTTGATTTACGAGCAAAAAAATCACTAAAACTGCCTTGCTCTATAAGCGGTGCCTTGATGTACGAGCATCTTGTTTGTAGGCGGTGGCCGAAGTGATAGCGTACTGGACCCACATTCGCCGCGTGATGGACGACGCGGGTTCGAATCCTCACGCTACCACTCGGATTTTTCGGTCACCGCCGAGTGGCTTAAAACTACCCACATGCTGTCCTGAAGACCACCCATCAACCCGGACTCTAGAGGAAGCCGTCCAAGCGAATCAAGTACGAGTTCCGGGGGGCAGCATGAGCCAATGCAAGATGGCGCCACTATAAACACTCGCCTGCGCCAGAACGGGCTGGGCCGACCATCAGGCCCCACCTGGAAGAAGCCTTGGGCCAACCATCAGGCCCCACCGGGAAGATACCTACCGGCGCAATAGGCAACAACGTAAAAAAAAAAAAAATAAATAAAAAATAAAAAAACAAGTTGAAGACACGAGCGTGGGTTCCCTTTGTTTGCTGCAAAACAAGAGCACTCGGAGCGGAAAACAGTGGGAATGGGGTCTCATGCTGGTGTTAAACTGGGCTTTTTTCCTCACTACCGGCAATTTCAACTTTTCTGGGTGTGTGTCACACACGACCAAGGTCTGTTGCCCGTATCCACAACATAAATAAACCAGACGCCCTGTATCCACATGGCATCAGCTGCTAAAGTAAGGGCTGTTGTGGATTGTGGTGCTGTTACTCATATTATGGGCTTGTTTCAGTTAAATGGAAGGAAGAAGTGGTAGTGGGTATGATCATGGCTTCAAAGACCGAAGGACAGGAGTGTTTACCCAAACCAACAACTCACTCCTGGTTAGGTGTATAGGTAATTGCAAATGATCATAGCTCCAATATTTGGTGGAAAACACCCAGTGTGACACCTCCTTCAGTACATGTTGTACAGCCACAGAGGTAGCATCCACGCACTCATGTCCGCTTACGTTTGTGCTCTAGAGTGCGATCTTTGTGTTTTCAGCATTATATTATTACTATGTTATTTATATATTATATTGTATTATTTATATTATTTATCATTTCTATATGTTAGTAAAATAACTTCAATTCTGTATATAATAACATGCAAAATGATTTTTATGTTCATATTTTTGGGGGGATATAGGATGCATTAAAGGGATTCACATTAATTTGAATGGGGAATTTCAATTTGGTTTACAAGTTTTTGGGTTTGCGACCAAAATTCTGGGATGAATTAAACTCATAAACCGAGGTATGACTGTATTTATTTCAAATATAATTTTAGGTAATGTATGTATGATTTGTATAGTTAAGCATCAATACTGAGTTCATTTGGTCCTTTGCTAAGGTGAAAATATTACTTTCATAAGTTTATTCATATTGAAATGGGTCTTTGTGATGGAGGTGGGATCCCCTCAGGACTGAGATTTGAAAATCTATATAGGCCACTGTTCCTGCATTTTCAGAACTACAACACAGTTATGTCTATGCCACACAGCTTATCAGTTCATCAGTATAAAAGTACAATTGTGCAGCAAGCCTATGAGAGCATCACTGGAACCTGCATCCTGAGGAGGCTGTGGCCTGCACCGGTGCACTGCCATTGAATTATTATTATTACTTTGGCACTACCTTTCACCAGGTGCCTAACTCACCGCTTTGAAATTATGTGCTTTGCAAGGTCATATGATGAAACCACAAACACGGACACAAGGGAACTGCAGGAATATGCTCCATTTGCTGTGAAATTTCATAATCCTGGAATAGATAATATAATTGTAAGACACTACCATAAAACTACATTCTGCTCTCATTCTGACTCCACTCTGACTTTTGAAAAGCACATTCTGAATAGCTTTCTTATTCCAACAGGATGAAGGCGTTTGAACTCGATGGACAGAAGGTGTTAGTAGTGCACCACCAAGGGCAGCTTTCAGCCATTGGCAGTAAATGTTCTCACTATGGTGCTCCACTTGAGAAGGGATCGTTGTGTGAGGGCCGTGTGCGTTGCCCCTTCCACGGTGCTTGCTTCAGTGTAACTACAGGTGGGTGCTGGGCTCAAAAGAGGAAGAAACAAAACCATATCAAATGATTTTATCTTGTTAGAGAATAAAAAAATTATATCAAGACTAAGCATTAGATTTTTATCCCAACAGCAAGATGAACATACATCATTTTATATTTTGTGTTGGGAAGTTACTTGTTAATATTACATTTAAAACAAATATTTGTCTTCATAGATAAATGTTTTCATTAATGTAACCACAAAAGTATACCAAAAGTTAAAGGATCTTACTAGCCTTTTGTTTTATTTCAGGTGACA
This sequence comes from Eriocheir sinensis, assembly GCF_024679095.1. Taxonomy (NCBI): domain Eukaryota; kingdom Metazoa; phylum Arthropoda; class Malacostraca; order Decapoda; family Varunidae; genus Eriocheir; species Eriocheir sinensis. The sequence continues at coordinate 6,347,756 of NC_066564.1, forward strand.
TCGAGGATTTCCCTGGCCTGGACAGCATCCCAACGTATGACATAGAGGTAGCTGAAGGCCAGGTGAAGGTGAGGGCCAAGAAGTCTTTACTCACTAGTGGCAAGCGCATCAAGACCATGGCCAAGAGGGACCCAGAGAACCCTGCATCCTATGTCATCATTGGAGGAGGTATGTGGCCTGTCTCTCAGTGCTATAATGCTCATGACAAAAGTTGACTTTACATCTCACCGCAGAGGTCCGTTACACTTCATTAATTTTACTTCATTCTTTTCATTATATAGCTATTATTGTCATATATCACTATTACGCTTGTATGTGATACCAATAATTACAGTAAGTGAGTCTTGAAAAGGATCTTTACTCCTTATATAACACTGTGTGATTACAAAGCCTCATACTTTTTTTTCAAACAGATCTTTGTTGAATATGAACAGTTATTCAGTGATTGAAGAAACGAAAATGTCTGCAGTCTTTGATAAAATAATAGGAATTCAGTGATTGTAGAAAAGAAAGTGTGCAGTCTTTAATATAATAATAGGAATTGAGTGACTGTAGAAGATAAAGTGTCTCGCATCTTTGATAAAATAATAAACATACACTTTGATCTTTTACCTTATATTCTACTACCATAATTCAGTATTACATCAGAAAAAGTGTGATCTCTTACTACTGATATTATTATTATTATTATTACTCATCTATTTGCTACTATAATGAGATACTATCAACAACATGGCTGTGTTCAGGCGGTGCTGGGGCCAGCTGTGCCGAGACCCTGCGGCAGGAAGGCTTTACTGGGCGCGTCATCCTCATCAACCAGGAGTCTAATTTGCCCTATGACAGGCCCAAGCTCTCCAAGCTCATGGACTCTACCCCCGACAAGCTCAAGCTGCGATCAGAAGACTTCTATGAGGTATGTTATGTTATATTACCTGTGTGCCCACAAAAAAAAGTCAATATGTGAGAATGCTGTACCATTTTTGTCAGTTATTCTTGTTTATCATAGAATGAGGCCCTGACTTTTTTTTTTTACATGTTCGCCTATAGCGCTGGTAGGCTTTCTTCAGGGGCCTGGTGGTCGGCCCAAGCCCCTCATGGCGCTGGCAATTTTTATAGTGCCCCTGGAAATAGTACATGAGAGAGGTGGAATTGAGTGTTGATGTTGGAGAAATGAAACTGCACAAGCAGAGAGAACTAGTAACTTCTGCTGGGTCTACTTTTTTATGGTGATGGGAGTACATAGAGAGGATAGACCAAAACTATGAACTGATGAGAAAATGAATAGAAGGACCTACTTCATGACTTGAGGCTGTTACGTTGCTTCCCAGGATGGCGACATAGAGGTGCTCCTTGGGGTGTCTGCCGATGGAGTCAGCACGGAGGAGAAGGTGGTTCACTTGAGCACTGGGGACAAGGTTTCCTACGACAAACTCTTCATTGCCACCGGTGGAAAGTAAGTATAAGTCATTGTTGTTTCATTACTACTTGTATCACTCACACTCCCTCTGTATAAGATTAATAGTCTTCACACCTTATACTCACTGTGTTTATGAAAAGACTGTTTAAATTGTATTAATGTGCCCACAGGGAATAATGAAAATAGGTGTGCTTTCATTCCATGAATGCATTAAAACTCATTTAAATTAAAAAATATTATAAAGTGATGCTTGTAGCAACCAGCGTCTGCTGTGTTCTTGATTTTATCAACATAATCAGAAATTTTATGCATCATTCTCTCACTTGAAGAATGCTGACTCAAGAGTATTTTACTGTAGAAATAGATTCCAGTAAAGAGCAGATGAACTGTTTCAACTGTTTCATATGCTAGTTCTTGTTATTGAGAAAAGTGTTGCCGTGTTAAAACATGTCACTTACCTATTTGTACAATTTCTCTCTTCCTCTTCCTGCCAGGCCCCGGAGGCTAGACATCCCCGGCGGGCAGCTCCCAGAGGTTTTTGTCGTGCGGTCACCCGAGGATGCCAACGCTGTGGCTGCAGCGGCGGCACAGAAGCGCGTGGTGGTTGTGGGCACATCATTCATTGGTAAGGCTTCTTTCACGGATAGATATTTTTATTGTCAGTCCTTTTATGTGCTCTTCATTTTGTTGAATTTAAAGAACCTTATACTCAGGTTTTTTTTGCTGTGAATTATTTTATTGAACAGCTGTTTTATAATTATGTCACAAGAGTTGAAGTTGGCTTGGATAAATATTAGTTTATCATAACCTTGGTTCCAATGTCAAACAGTTGTTACATGAAAAGTTGTCTCACCTATTCTCTTAACATAGGAATGGAAGCGGCTGCCTATATGGCCTCCAACGACCGTGCAGCATCTGTCACCGTCATTGGCAGCTCCTCCGTCCCCTTTGAGAACAGCCTTGGCCAAGTTGTAGGGAAACGCATTCAAGAGATGTTTGAAGAAAAGGGTGTCAAGTTTGTCAACCAAGCTGGTGTTGTGGAATTTACTGAGACTGATGGGAAGCTGAGTGGAGTAAGTCTTGTACAAGTTTAACATACCAGTAGCTCTCAAACTTTGAACTAAGGAAAAATGCTTAACAAAATGTTCATATTCTGCTAAATAATCCATGAAGCAATATGTACCCCTATAGACATAAGACTATACAAGCACAGAATGCATATTTATGACAGACCTATTTTTAGAGGAATGTATTACCTGGAAAAGTCTCATTCCATCCTCAACTATCAGCCGTGTGTATCCTAGAATCATATAATATGGCATTATCACAAAAGATGGTGTGTAGATGTTTTTAAAGTTCCCTGTGCCTGAAATTTAATGGCTTTGAAATTCTGTCAGGTTAGCCTGAACTCTGGTGAGACAGTTGAGGCTGATATGGTTGTGCTGGGTGTTGGCGTCGTGCCCAACACAGAGTTTCTAGCAAGCTCCTCCATCCCAAGAAACGAGCGGGGGTACATTCCTGTTACTGAGGTGAGTGCTGACCAGCTTTTGTTCCTGACAAACGAGGGGCTTGGTAACTTCTTACGTAAAGATAATCATTATTATAGTCTGTTCAGAGCATGAAGTCAGTTCAGGGTGGAGCTGGTATCGTCGTTTACCTCTAGCCATGCTGCCAAATCAACCTTCGTACATGCGTCTTTCTCTTATTTCCCATCCATGTGCTATTTGAAAGTGATATTTTATATATTGTGTATATAGTACAGGAAGCTACATAGCACAATGAGTGTCGATGTTTAGGATTTTAACAACGATTTGTATAAATTCTATGACATGTGGCAGTGATTTTTTCCCATGTTGCCACGTTTTGGTGATGGTGGTGGTAGTGGTGGTGGTTGGCGTGTCCCCTTAGGTCCCTCCCCCGGGTCGAGAGGGAGAGAGAGAGATAAACAGGTGGGTTGTGGGTGGGTAGGTAGGGAGACGGTGCTAATCTGATAACTGGTGGTCGAACTGGCAGCGCTGCACTCATGGGAATTCAAGAATCTGCCACATCTTGAACCGATTTCATGCTCTGAATAGACTATAGTAGGGAGCCTGAGGATCCTATTTTGGCATCTGTCTTCTGGTGGATACATTTTTGTTATTGAGGTGAGAGCTGACCAGCCTTTGTTCTTGACACACAAGAGACTTGGTAACGAGACACTGTGCGAGTATACAGCCGTGTAGTTCCCCCCTGCCCAATCTTTTCTCTGTGTCCAAACAGAACAGCATATGTAAACTCAGTTTACAGAGTGAGGGCAACTTGAATACAATTTTTATCAGTTAAAGGGAGACAGGATGTCAGAGTTTATTTCAGGCCTCAGTACAATAGAAAAATAGTATTTCTTCCCTACTTTCTTTTTTTTCAGCAGAGGAAACAGCTCAAGGGCAAAATAATGCAAGTTCACCTTAGTGTGGCAATTTCTGGAAATTAACCCATAGTATTAAAAAATGGTGTGTTTACATCAACCTGTTTTTGTTTATTCTAAGAACTTATTGAAGAATAGGTAGTATATCAGAACTTTTAACAGTGAGGTTCTAGGACATTAGTAGTTTGTTTTCAAATTATGCATCTACTGTCATTCTTTAGAAAGCAGCATTTCATAAATATTCCAGACACTGGAGACGAGTGTTCCCGGAGTGTTCTGTGGAGGAGACATCGCTGCCTACCCACTGTTCCTTGAGGACGGCGAGCAGGTAGCCATTGGTCACTGGCAGGTAGCTCTTGGACATGGCCACACTGCTGCCCTCAACATGACGGGCCAGAGTGTGCCATTCAAGTCTGTTCCTTTCTTCTGGACCATGTTCCTCGGAAAGAGTATTCGCTACACTGGTAAGTCATTAAAGTGTTGTTACCTCAAAGTTTGTAATCAGTAATACATGCATGCTTCCTCAGTAATGAGACTTATCATCTAACAAAGTGAGCTCTTTCTTTGGAGATTTTTGTTGGTAAGTTTCTGCTTATTATGTCTTTGAAGGTAACCCAAATTGAACCTAACCTAACCAACAATTAATGCAAACCCAGACCATGAAAAAAATCAGAATGAGAATAGAAATGTGATGGAGTGCTTCTGGTAAACATAGTAATTGCATGAACACTGTTTACTGTTTACCGTTGATGAGATATTAGGCCCGCTCCACTGCCAGTGCAGCGCTCTGCAGGACCATCAACATTATAACAATAATGTTTTGCGCCGAAAGTTGTCCTCAGTCCTCATGTTTGTAACATCGAAGGATTTAGTGAATAAGTGAATCTTCTGTGCTTTCTTGAAGGTTGCCAGATTGCCACTGTTCTTAACATCCTTAGGTAACTCATTATAGAGCTGTGGAGCACTCTTCTCAAATGCTCTGAAACCCAGTTCCAAACTGACTCTGGGCTCATAGAGACTATACTGTTCCTCTCTGTGTCTCAGTGACATAGGGTGTCCAGATGAAAGTCCTGTAATAAATCTCTCATATATCCAGGTTTACCAAGTTGTGTGGCTTGATAAATCAAGACATATTTTGTAGATTATTCGTGCCTTAACCCTTAGATTACGGCGATTGTATATATAAGTGCGCTACCACACGCCCCACCCGTCCTGAGATCCTTATTCTTCCCCACAATCAGGCATTCAGTTTTGTCCTCATTCAGCTTCAGGTGCTTAAAATTCATCCATTTCCCAACAGTATCCATAATTCTGCACAGCTTATCTTCAGTATTTTCCACATCACTCAGCGACAAATAAAACTGTGTATCATCGGCATACTGTTTAAAATCAACTCCATGCTTTCTTAGCAAATGTGAAAGTCCAGTTGTATACACACAGAATAAGATTGGACACAGTACACTTCCCCTGAAGAGAAAGGTGTGCAATCAATGTGTCCTACCAGTTCTAACGTACAGTTCAGAAACTTGGCACCTCACAAAATATCTAGAGAGGAAGATAAGAAGTTCACAAAGAGGAATGGAGAAAAATTCTGGCAATAACATGGAGACAAAAAGTAAGCATCATAGAGCAGAGAACAGACAAAGGTTGAAGGTAATTTAATAACTATGAAGAATATGAAATGGACGTGGGCAGGTCACATCATGCATAAAACCAATAACCGATGGACAACAAAAGTAACAGAGTGGCAACCCAGAAACTAAGAGAAGTCAGGCCAGGCAGAGGACAAGCTGGAGAGATGAAAATAGAGTATTTGGAGAAGGATGGAGTTCACTAACATCAAAGAGAGAGAGGTGGAGGTTATTGGGAAGGGTCTTTGTCCTGCAGTAGACTAGCAATTGCTGAAGATCATCATGATGTTGATGACCTCAAAGTGAAGTTTCTCACAGCTGCTGCTCGGTCAGAACATTAAGAATGTAAACCCTGAAGAAATACATAAATAATGATTGATTCTTAAATTCCAGTAACATATCACACTAGGGGAGGTGGTCCAATTTAAGGTCAACTTGGAATTTGGTAATAGTTGAGGTATTATTTTCCTTGTTGAAAGAACATGTTAGGTATCATAATTGACAATTCTTTTACAATACATGAAAAGAAAGTTAAGTGAAAGCAGGACAACTTATCAAGAGATCCTGTTTTAAGCAGCAGATTTTCCTTACACCAACAGCCCCACTGATCAAGGGTTTAGAGGATGGAGAGGAAGGAAAGACTCAAAGGAAACTAAGGCCATGATTTGGGATAGGGAAAGAGGGACAATGGGAGAGGAGATTAATTTAGTCTGTGAACTTATTGCTGTATTTTTATGTTATTTGATGATTTATTTTTTATATATTTTCAGGTTATGGAAAATATGATGATGTCATTATTGGCGGAGATCTGGATAGCTTGTCCTTCATTGCCTATTACTGCCGTGGGGACAAAGTGGTGGCCGTGGCCAGCTTGGGGAGGGACCCGGCAGCAGCCAATTATGCTGACATGCTGCAGCAGGGCAAGTCCCTCACCAAGCAGGAGGTGCTTGATGACGGGGAAATTGCACTCAAACTGAAGTGTTAATGTAAGTTCCAGGTGTCAAAATGTACACTGTGCAGCTTTAATTTGTGCTCATTTACATACTCTCATCTTGTTATTTGTTAATGTTCAAGTTTACGAATCTTGTGTCTGTTATGTTTGTATTACTGGGTGCATACGGGCCGTGCTGTGGCGGGTGCTCAGGTAACATCCTCTAGCAACCTAATTACGTCCATGCAACAAGAGGGATGATGGGACCACTTTGTTTCCCTCCGACCCAAGTAGTGCAGTGTAGTGCTGATGGTCTGGCTTAGGATCACGTCATTCTTTTCATTAGATTTGTTAAGATGACTAAGGGAAAAGTATGTAGTCACCCTTTTGATTATGAAGCAGCTTTTTTATATTCAGAATAGAAAGAGTTTGCTAAGTTTAACTAAGCACAAGCAACAAGTTAACCTGTAGTATGATGAGGTTTATTCATAGTCATCAGAGTTTCTCAAAATAAATATAAAATGTCTTAAATGTTGTAACTGGATGAGAATGGCCTGTTCAAACAGAGGTTTCCATTACTGGAGCATAGTACTTGGGATAACCAAAGAAGAATTAGCGTAAAAATGTTACAATGGGTTTTGTTTGCTTTTCAATATAAGTACACTATTCAGTGGTGTAATGATGTGCAATTTAAGGTTAACAAAGTCAGTGTAACAATAAGTAATTGTGTGTGCATCAGTGTCTTGTGCTGAGGGTGTTGTGGGTGCCTTGTTGAGGCCTTGGTGGTGTCTGTGTGCACGGTGCCGTGTGTGCCAAGAGGTGTCTGCTGAGCTCATTGATTATGAGTTTGGTAATAACTAAAAATATTTATTTTATGGGACCAACAAATTGCTGTATAATTATATTTTACAAACTGAATATTTAATTTTGTACACTTCCTGAGGCTATGGAACAAGCAGGCAGCAAAGCTACTGTGGTATAATAGTTCAGCCTTAGAATGATTATAAAGCTTCGGTTGGTTTTGAAATATTTTATTAAAATAGTTTTCTGTAGTTTTTTGTGCTTAGATTTTGATCACACAAACTTGCCTTTCAGCACTTAAGCTTTAACTGTTACTGAAGTTGCCCTCTTTATTCCCATGAAAATGATGAAGGCTCTATTTATGAAGAATTTGGCAATATGAATGAATTAAATTGATCTGTCCATTTTTCTGAATTGTCAGTTTTGATGGAGAATTAATTGCCTTCCAGTCTTTTCTGCCTCTTGCATTTTGTCCCCTTTATGAAGATCTCGGTGGTGCATCATCCATTTGGAGGCCGGTGGGAATACAGAGCAACAAAGTGTGACGTTGTGCCTTATTCCAAGCTTCACATTAATTAGCAGAGTAACACTGTTCCATACACAATAAATGTGCTCAAAGAGTGGAGAGAATATTTTTGACCTTCCTGAAATACTGCCTGAGTTATCATTAGAGGGTTCTAGATATGAGGGTCATTGGGTAGCAATTTTGCTAGAATCTAGCTAGATCAAGAGATTCTCAGTATTTTACAATCACCCATACCAGTCTGATCCTTTGGTATGGTTGTTTGCTAGCCTCCTATGTTCTCCACTTCCAGACCTCGTGAGTCTTTGAAGAGGTCCAGGAACAGAGTTCAAATCCCACACCCGCAGTATTTCAGGGATCTTAGTGAGGCAGGAGGAGGACCAAAGTGTTGGTGACGAAGGTAGTTTAGGCTCTGGGGGAACTTGAGCCGGAGTGGTGAGGTGGGCGGGATGCGTGCCGGGGGCGGGGCGTGGAGGAGCGGCGCTGCGAGGTCGGCGGCGTGGGGCGGGCGGCTGGCAATGTCCTTGCTCTGCCCAGATGACTCCACCCACTTGCACCGCCACCGCATACACCTGCACCGCCACGCCGCCCCGAACGAGTCCCTCGGCGGCACCCGCCCGCAAGTCTGCTGGTGCCACACGCGCCAACCACCTCACGCTCCGGCATTACGACTGCAGATTGCTAAAGCCTTTTGGCCCTCCTTGAAGGTCCACCTGCCGCAAGTCACCTGTTCACGAAGCTCCGCGCGAATACACGGCGAATCGTCCGTCGGTGCAGGAGGCTGGGAAGGTCTGCCAAACGAGGCACCGGGATGAACGCTCGACGCGCGGCACCGAAGCAGGAGCAGGACGCTGCAAACCGCGTCGAGGAGCGGGCGTGGGCGCGTCGCTCGGCAGGTGTTCCCTCTCTCCTTCCTCTGCCACCCCTCTCGGTTCCTGCCGGTGGAGGAGTGCCGCGGCCACCCGGGTGCCACCCTGAGCAGGTGGACCCAGCCTCCGTGTTGGACCCGGTCAGTGTGTACCTGCTGGCCCGCGGTCAGGTGTGTCGCTGCCTACAGTGGGCCACCTGCCACCACCACCCCTACCTGTGGCTGTGGCCGCCCCTCCTGCCCCCCGCCGGCCCCCTCCGTCTGCACCTCCCGAGCCCCGGCCAGCACGCGGGCGGCCTGGCAGCCTGGCGCCACGGCCTTGCACTAGACGGTGCTCTGGCGCCGCGGGATGTTTGGCCGCCTTACCTGCCGCGCCTCGCCCCAGACGCCCCCAGCACAGGTGACTGCTGCCACCAACCCCCTCGTGTGGCTTGTGGCATCTTAACGACACACACACACACACACACACACACCGCCAGGAGAGCCGCGCCCCTGTGGTCCCGCAACATGGCGCCCTGGGGGCGCACCTCGGGGCGGCACCCACACCGATATATAATTATTGACCACGACACGCACATTAGATTCACCTGGCCAAACAACTACTCCAGTTATGTATAAACTTCATATAGCCGTTGATCTAACCCCCTTTTCTCCCCCTCCTAATGTCCATCGGCGGGGCAGGCGGCGTGGTGGCGGAGGACGGCCCCTCAGCGCGCCCCGTCCCCAGCGGCAGGCGGCGGGGTGACACTCCCGGGAAGCGGACGCGGCGGCACCGAACCATCTTCACGGAGGAACAGCTGCAGGAACTCGAGCTGACCTTCCAGATAACGCACTACCCCGACGTCCTCCTCAGGGAACAGCTGGCCCTCAAGGTGGACCTGATGGAGGAGAGGGTGGAGGTGAGGGACAGGGCTGTGTGATGCGATGTGATGTTGTGATGCGTTGTTGTGATGTGATGTTTTCGTTGCGTGGGGGGTGGAGGTGTACTGTAGGTGTGGGTGTGGGTGAGTAGGTGTGGGTGGAGTGGCAGATGTCTGGGCAAAGGAGATTTTGTGTAGTAGTAGTAGTAGTAGTAGTAGTAGTAGTTGTTGTTGTTGTTATTGTTGTTATTTAAGTATGGGGAGGACTAGGAGGGCTATCCAGAGAAGTACAAATCTCTCTCTCTCTCTCTCTCTCTCTCTCTCTCTCTCTCTCTCTCTCTCTCTCTCTCTCCATCGTCACTACGTCACCACACACATACGTTACACTCGACAAATTAAGTCTTCTTTGCAGGCAGAGTTCCCTCAATTACCTAATATTCAACCGTTTATACCAGTGAGTGGTCCCAAACTTTTACATATATAATGCCCCTTTTGAGTTCTAAGAAATCCTCATGCCCCCCCCCATCCCTAATATATTATATATATATATATATATATATATATATATAGATATATATATATATATCTCTATCTATATCTATCTATATATATATATATATATATATATATAAATTATGCAGTACTAATTGTTTGTATTAATTATAACCTTATTTTATTGTTTATATTTAGGATGAGATGCATCCTTGTCTGGTGAATATGGGTGAAAACAAGTAAGGCATATGTAATAACAGTATGTAAGTTTTTCATTACATAGCCGCGTTGCGGTAATTCTTGCAAAATTGCAATTTTTGGCGGGCGGAATCACGCCCCCATTGTATCCAGCCCACGCCTCCCTCGGGGGGCGTACCATCCAGTTTGGGAACCACTGCTGGTCTATACCATCCTTCTGTGACTTCTTACCTCACTTCTTCCTCCATTTCATTCTCTCTCTCTCTCTCTCTCTCTCTCTCTCTCTCTCTCTCTCTCTCTCTCTCTCTCTCTCTCTCTCTCTCTCTCTCTCTCTCTCTCTCTCTCTCCCTTTTTACTCTACGTCTTTTACTTTCCCATCCTAATTTTACTTCCCTCAGACGTTATCTTCCCTCCGCTTCCCTCCTTTATTCTCTTCCTCCTCCTCCTCGTCTTATTCCTACCTTCCCTCTACCTCTCTCCCTCGTCTCCCCTTTCCCTCAGGTTTAATGTATCCATCAGATTATAGATAATTAACCCGGCCTCAGTTTTTCAGCGGCGAACAGACTTCTTGTGTTGTTAGAGTCAACAGTATTAGCTTTGCAAGTGGATGGTCGGAACGGGGTAATCTTGATGAAGGCGAAATTATCCAAACACAATATTCGGTATTCAGAGGCGGCTGAGTGAACGCTTGTCGACCTAGTAAAAGTAGCGGCCGTAGGGAGCGAGAGAGAGGGAGGAAGAAGGGCGAGAGAGATGGAGGGAAACGGAAAGATGACTGAGGGGAAGGAGGAGGAGGGAAGAGCTGGAAGTAGACGGAAGAGGAGAAGGAATTTAAGGATATGAGCATGGGGGTTGCAGCCGTATGGAGGAAGAAGAGGAGGGAGAAGAGAAGCAGGAGGATGATTTTAAGGGGAAGAGGAGTCAGTCGTATGGAGGAAAACGGAAAGAAGAGAGAAGAAGGAAGAGGAGGAATTTAAGGATAATATTGTGGTAGTAACTGAGGGAAAGAGATTTAGGAAGAAGGAAAGGGAGAGGAGGAGGAAAAAAATATAGGCTTCGATTATAAGTAGCAGCCGTATGGAGCGAAAGAGACCAAGAGAAGGAGGAGGAGGAAGAGGAGGAGAAGGAAGAGATAGAAAAATAGGGGAGTGGAGAGAATTGATTAGCACGTGACAAAAGATGAGTACGGAGCAAGAAAAGAGGAGAGAGGAAGAATAAAAGATAATGAATGAGAGGAAAATAAATATCAGTATGGAATGAGAGAGGAGCTGTATAGGAAGATGAGGAGGAGTAAGAGAAAATATCACGAGGAAAAACAGTTGTATGAAGCGAAAGAAATGGAGGAAGGGAAGAAAGGAATAATAAGAGAAGGAGCTTGAGGAGACGGGATAAAAAAGGAATGGAAGGAGTTAAATAAAACGTGATGGAAAGTAAAATAATAGAAGACAGGGCAATATAGCGTTAATCAAGGTGTTTTGCGAATTCATGAAAGAAGAAATTTACAAAGCGTGAAGAAGCAAGTTGATACGAGCAACATAAAAAAACATCCAAGCTACAGGGAAGGAAATATATAGAGGGATTAAGTTAGAAAAAAGAAGCGGTAACGTTTGTAAAAATATGGATTAGGTGAAAGTAGCGAAATTTTACAACAGGGCGGAAAAGAAAAATAAGAAAACAAACTATCGAATGTAAAACGGAAATACTTCAAGATGCAGGAAATAAACTTCATATGAATTCAGACGGAAAATGGAAAAGGAACAAGAAAACTGGAAAAAATAAATAATATATAGCGAGGATTACAAGACAGTGGTAACTAATAAACAAAACTACAGCAAACGCAATTGAAATTGACATATATGGAAGCGGAGTGTTCCAGCTTTTTTGTTGAACTTAACTTGTGAATAAATAGATAGATAGATGGAAAGCGAGGGGTTGTATTTTTTGTTATCGAATCTTACTGTTTTGAAGTTTGGGTATCATACAGGGTTATATGAACAGTCTATATCGAGTTTGCAAGACAATGATCGATACCTTATAAAAAAAAACAATAAATAACTGAAATTGACAGGAAAGCGGACTGTTTAAGATTTATTATATTTCCGAACAGGTTGATTTAGGTATATAGCAGTACACAGAAGTCTTCATCGAGTTTACGAGACCTTGATAACTTAAACCTTATACATAAAAAACTACGGTAATGATAAAAATAATTGCAAATGGTGTGTAAGCCGAGGATTAGTTTTTCTGTTATCGTACACCAGCGATGCCGAATTGTCGTACTGTGAACATTGTATATTTATCATTTTCATATTTTCAGCCCCAAAACTCTCGCACCTACACAAATAACGTTCGAAAATTAAAGTTATCGCTGAAACTGTTGCATAGTAAAGGTTCTCTTTCAGTTTTCCAAGAGTTATACGTCAGAAACCCACAAAAATGCAATGCGATGAGTACGATAATTTATCAACGCTGTCGTACACGCCCATTTACCCAGTACACAGAGTTACATCAGCATTCCGCATCCTATATCATTCGTGTTTGCTATAGTGAGGGACAGAGGGAGTCAGTGAGCCGCCGCAGAAGGAGGAGGTGAAGGCGGAGGCGATGGTGGTGGCGGCGGCGGCGGGAAGAGGCGGCGGGCGTGGGGCTGTTTGGATTGAAAACAACAGATTGTTTGAGGGAGTAAAAAAGAGAGCAGCCGAGGAATTATCATCATTCTCATACATACATTAACGTGATCTGCTTAGCGAGGCGAAGGTAGGGAGGGAGGGTGGGAAGGAGGAGAGGAAAGAAGGAGTGCATCAGCCTCCTCCTCCTCCTTCTCCTCCTTCTCCTTCTCCTCCTATTCCTCCATCTTCTTTTTCTTTTCTCTATCCTTCTTCCTCCTTCTCCATCATCTTCTCTTCTCCCTCCTCCTCCTCCTCCTCCTTTATATTTTTTTTTATCCTTCCCCCTCCTCCTCCTCCTCCTCCTCCACTTTTTTTTTTCTCTCTTCTTCACCTTCCTCCTCCTCCTCCTCCTCCTCCTCCTTCTCCTCTTCCTCCTTCTCCTCTTCCTCCATCTTCTTTTTCTTTTCTCTATCCTTCTTCCTCCTTCTCCACTATCTTCTCTTCTCCCTCCTCCTCCTCCTCCTCCTTTATATTTTTTTTCATCCTTCCTCCTCCTCCTCCTCCACTTTCTTTTTTTTTCTCTCTTCTTCACCTTCCTCCTCCTCCTCCTTCCTCCTCCCTCTCCTCCTTTTTTTTTCTCTCTCCTTCCTCCTCCTTTTCTCTCCCCTATATTTTTTTCTCATCCTCCTCCTTTTTCTCTCTCCTTCCTCCTTCTCCTCCTCCTTCTCTCTCTCCATCCTCCTCTTCCGCCTCCTTTTTTCCTCCTCCTCCTCCTCCTCCTCCTCCTCCGAGACATAATCTTCGCCCCCTCGATCCTCCGTCACTTCCCCCAAATGATTCCTACTTCAGATTCTTCTCCTTACAGCCTCCCTTCACCCCTGCCCCCGAAGGCTTAGGGTCAGATTCTTAAACATTTCGCCTCCCAAGAATTAACACATATTTGACAGGGCTTTTTTTTTTTCGTAATAGTTTTGGGGGCATTTCCATGGGTAGTTTAATGGCCCTTCTGGTAGTTTGACGCTTCTTCTGTACCCTGAAGCTAGTAAATACACTCATTAGAATCCGACTGATCTGGTTTTTGGACTTTGGGAATTGTTGATGTGAGAGGTCTGACAAAACCCGACCTTAATTCCTATTCCAAAAGTAGAAAGGTTTGCCTCATCCTCTCCTCACCTTCGCCCACAAAAACCTGTTACGGGTGTTAGAGGAAAGAAGGGAGAGAAAGAGGAGGAGGAGGAGAACACAACTATGGGAAAATATCTGAATACTTAGAAAAGAGTAAAGAGTGCGAGATAACCTCAAGAAATCGGAAAAGAAAATACAGAAAAATAACTAAAATTACTACAGAGAAAGAAAGGAGAGACGTATAAGGAAAGAGGAGAGAAAGATAACGAGAAAAAAAATCATAAAGAAGAAAAGGAATAAAAAGAAAAGCGGTGAAGGGCAAATTAAAGAAAATGCGGAAAAATGAGAGAGAGAGAGAGAGAGAGAGAGAGAGAGAGAGAGAGGTTGGGTGGGAGAAGATCGGCATAATAAAGATCACAGTAATCAGTATTTGGGGGCATACGTATAGAGCTGCGCGTGGCTCCGGTGTTCATCTCCGTTACAGGTGACGTACTACATAGGTTAATAGGCTAACTTGTCTTAATACACTGCTTCGAAAAGGATATGAAAACTAAACATAGATTATTTCCATGTATAAAACAAATACCCCTCTTCTTTACCCTCCTTCTCCTTCTCCTCCTCTCGGGTTCTCTAACTATTTCGCCGTCCAAGTATACACATTTTTATGACAAGGCTTCCGTAGCTGTGGGCCTTTCCAGGGGTAGTTTTCTGACCCTGGCGGTAATTCGACAAGGCTTTTGTACAACGTTACCAAATTGTCGTACTCAGCCTTTTTTATTTGTCAGTTTCAGATTAAAAAACCGTAGCACCCACAAAAAAAACTTCACCCACTTTTAGTAATCGCCAGAAATCTTAACTAAGGAGGCTTTTCACAATCGTTATGCGTTAGAAATATAAAAATCCAGTGTGGTGAGTGCGATAATTAACGTGGCATCCCTGCTTTTCTACCACCATGACCACTACAAAACACCCGTGAGAACGTATCTTACCTCTTTTTTTCGGCCTTAAGATATGGCTGATGTGAGAGTCGATAGTGTCTAAAAGAATACCGACTTGAGACGAGAGGTTGGAGGGCTGTCGCCGCGTACCCCTCGTCCTCCTCTTCCTCTTCCTCTTCCTCCTCCTGCTTCTCCTCCTCCTTGCTAGCGCATGGGGTGAGGCGGGGTTGGAGGGCTGTAGCCGCGTACCCCTCGTCCTCCTCCTCTTCCTCTTCCTCTTCCTCCTCCTGCTTCTCTTCCTCCTTGGTAGCGCATGGGGTGAGGCGGGGTTGGAGGGCTGTCGCCGCGTCCCATCACCTCGACAAATATTAGCTTCTCGGTGATGGTTTTCGTAGTTAATTCATGTATGCAAATTCCCGGGCGGAGCGGAGAAGCGGAGGAGCCACGCCGACATTTGCATGCCAAGTCCGCCTTCTTAATGTTCTTCACTCTCGATTTTACATGGCAAAAAACATCTGCCTCCACCTGGCTGGGCGGGAGGAGGAGGAAGAGGAGGAGGAGGAGGGTGGCAGAGTTGAGAAGATGAGAGGAGGGAAACAGACAGACGGAGAAGCGAATATACGAGGAAGAGAAGTTAGACATTCGTTAGGTAAGCCGAATCATCGTATAGGAAATATATAATTGGTGATGCTTACTGGAGGAGGAGGATGTCAGAGTTGAAGAGAAGAAGAGGGCAGGAAAATTAACAGACAGACGGAGAAGAAGGCAAACGAGGAAGAGGATAATGGCCGAACCGCATCGTCGTTGAGAAATAAGTAATTGATGATATTTATTATAGGAGAAGGATGTCAGAGATGAAGAGAAGGTGAGGGCAGGAAAACAGACAGGCGGAGAAGAGGGCAAACGAGAAAGATTTAGTGGGAACATATGTATAAAAGTTGAACCGCATCGTCGTTGAGAAATATGTAATTGGTGATGTTTGCTATGGGAGAAGGAGGAGGAGGAGGAGAGGGCAGAGAAGATGAAGGGAGGGAAACAGACAGACGGAGAAGAGGGCAAACGAGAAAGGTTTAGCGGGAACATGTCTAATGGTTGAACCGCATCGTCGTTGAGAAATAAGTAATTGATGATGTTTATTATAAGAGAAGGAGGGGGAGAGGACAGAGTTGAGAAGATGAAGATACAGATATGGGAAGGAAACAAAGAGGAAGACAGAGACGGATCGAGAAGAGAAGACATGAGGAGGATCTTTAGTGGGGATATTTATTATTGGCTAAAAGGTATACTGACGTCGGGAAATATGTTTGATGTTTATTGATAACTTAATAATATCGTAATGTATTAATATTTTCAACTGGTGGAGACGACGTGATGTGTATCTTGTCGTTGTTTTTCTTGTTGTTGCTGTTTCTGGAGAGGTTTTTTTCTACTTATAATAATTTCAAGTAACATAGATATTCCTAGGATTTAGAGACAAATAAAAATTAAATTGTCAACAAAGATTTTCTTATTGATTTCATGGTATTCCAGTATACTAAATTTAAAAACAACTAGAATCTCTATGGACCCCTTGAAATTCTTCCATGGACCCCTGATTGGGCACCACTGGTTTACGATCTTATTTGAGCCACAGAGAAGGTACGTCCGGTTCTCAAGAGTGTTTTCCGTTCATGGTGCAGAAACTTTGCAAAACTACCACCAGCGGCCAGTGTCATGAAACCACCCTTGGAAATCCCTACTACATACTTCTACTAGAGCCTTCTGAAATAATTATATGCACTAAGGTGTTGCAACGAAGCGCTTGAGAATGTGAACCATAGCCTGAAGCCTATTCTTAAACGTCTCGGCGCCTCAGTTCGCCTATTTGAAAAGCCCCTCGTAGAAGCTGCTGGGTTTTTCATGGGCTGTTTTGTGACCTAGTGATAGTTTTACACGGCTTCGGCACCTTGAACGGGAAAACCACCCATGAATACCCGGTTAATCTTCTCTGGCATTGGAAGCAGTCGTACTGGGAGCCCGAGACGTTTAGGAATATTTATTGAGTGATTGATAGTTTATTGTTGCAAGTAAACAACAAAGGACAAGGGAGGAACATGCCATCCCAACCCCCAGGCAGTACAGAGTGTGATTATACAACTAAGGATACATGTGGAAGTAGCACCAGGAAACTAAAAAGATACAATGGTAGGGGACAAGTGCTAAAAAAAATAAAGGGTTTTGCATCCCCACCGCCACCACCTCCTCCTCCCCTACAGGTTTGGTTCAAGAATCGCCGGGCCAAGTGGAGGAAACAAAAAAGGGAGAGTCAGTGCCCCACCCCGGAGGTCAAACTTACTTCCTCACGCCCCGACCCCGCCGCCAGTACGGCCCCGCCAGAGGTTCATGCAAACAGAAGGGGCAGAGAGAAGGGCATCGTGACCACCCGCCTGGTGTCCCCGCCCCCCCATGGTCTGCAAGCGGCCCGTGAGGAGCAGAGGAAGAGCAGGGAAGGTCAGGTCACGAGCGACGACATGCGGGTACCTGCAAGACCCGAGGGACAGGAGACCGTGCCCCCTCCAGCCAGGTGTGTTCATGTAATAATAATAATAATAATAATAATAATAATAATAATAATCGGTTTATTTAGTGATTTAGGTCAAGTTGAGACAGATAAGGGACAAGTAAGACTCTCACTGTGCTTTTTATTATTGCAATGTATGTTATCGTTTGAATATAACCCCTTTTTTTTTTTTGTGTGTGTGTGTCAGTGTGTGTAGACTAAGATATCGTCAAGTAGGTCAAGTTGAAACAGATAAGGGACAATTAGGACTCTTATTGTGATTTTTCTATTGCAATGTATGTTATCGTTTGAACATAACCCAGTTAGTGTGTGTGTGTGTGTGTGTGTGTGTGTGTGTGTGTGTGTGTGACATTCAATCATTCCCTTTTTTTCCTTCATCCTTCCTCCATTTTGTTGTTGTTGTTGTTGTTGAGCTGCTAATAACAAAATGAGAGAGAGAGAGAGAGAGAGAGAGAGAGAGAGAGAGAGAGAGAGAGAGAGAGAGAGAGAGAATTGAACTGAATTGAAATATTTATTGTTGTAAAATACAACAAAGAGGAATGGCTGGAGAGAGAGAGAGAGAGAGAGAGAGAGATGAACAAGCCACGTGCACCCCACTTCCTCTCCACTTCCGCCACTAGACTCGGAAAAATCAACACCATCGCATGTCGTATTACAGATATATTTACCGTATTTGGTTAAGTTTAGCTACCAGTAATCTATCACTTTTAGATCAACTGGGATATCATATGGTGCAATATTTTGGTAGAAAGGAAGAACGGACATACCAAGGCGTTGCATTGGTACAGCTGTGAGTAAGCGTCGGGGGTCGGGGAGGTTGGGAGGAGGTGGTGCTCTAAGAGGGTGGGGATTGAGGCATGGGATATGGGAGGATGCAGCGCCCCGAGAGGGTGGGGAGGATGGAGGAGGAAGCGACGCTCTGAAAGGGTGGCGAATGGTGGGGGAGGATGTGGAGTCCCGAGCAGTGTTGCCAAATGTGTTGGATGCAAAAGCGCTAGACTGAGGTGTGAAATGCGCTAGAAATGCGCTAGGAAAATTTTCGGCTCCTCTCCCTCTAATGGTGATAGTAATAGTAGCTAGATAATGATTATCATAATAGTAGTAACCACTATTGCTTTTAGATCATATTGATAATGCCACTTTCTGGTGTTGCTATAATAATAATAATGATAATAATATTTTTTTTCTTTAATTATTCCTTTCCCCAGGTGCGGGGCCCGAGAATAGTTCAGGTTAAAGGCCCTTTTCATATATATATACATATATATATATATATATATATATATATATATATATATATATATATATATATATATATATATATATATATATAGATATATATATATTTTCATAATTTGTTGTTGTACTACATGTTTCGAAACGAACAATAGTAATTACCGTAGTAGGTGTAGGCAGGTGTTGTTTAATTTATATTGAAAGGATTGAATTGTTGTTATACTATGGGGCGGGAAGGTAAGGAGGGTGTGACGGTATGCACCGCTCCCTTTCCCTCGTTCTCTAATCCCTAGGCCTCAGAGACTGGGTGCGACCTGACCTCCACTCATCACACACACACACACACACACACACACACACCTTTCCAATAACCATGAATTTCCAGAAATGCGCTAGAATATGCACCAAATTGAACAAAAATGCACTAAAAAATGCGCTATGCGCCAAATACGAAATTTACGCGCTGTTTGTGATGCCAATGCGCTAGAACTAGCGCATTTCGCGCTAGTTTGGCAACACTGGTCCCGAGAGGTTAGGGGAGGATGGAACGCCTCGGGGCAAGGTTGAACAGTTGAGCCGCGCGTTATCAATGGTGGGATTGGTGGGTGTGGGAATCGGGGAGGAGGTAGGGGTGGGTGGTTATACATGCAGGTATGACGGCATTTCTGACATATCTGAGACTTCTTTGTTCTGAATGTGCATCTTGGGCACGTTTCAACACTAGGAAGAGACTACATTTCTGAAGATGCTTACAGTTGTGTCGAAATATTACTTTTCCGGTTTTCGTAGTTCACCGTTTGTCATTTCTCATGGGATTAAACATGCTTTCTAAGTTGTGTTGTGTGTAAGAACTTTTGGCATGCTTGCTACACGCTGATGAACCCATATCTATGAAATCTCTTAATATAACAGTGACAGTCCCTACTATATGACTTGTAAATTTATAGGAAAATACATTCTCGGAAAACGTAGGCAAGTCTAGCTATTTCCTCGGCGTGGACGAGCCAACGGCCAACGGTTCGGTAACTTTCCACGATATCAAGCAAGACTTAACAGGAAGCAGTGATATGTTAGTTTTACTTATTGCGGTTACTCATTCTTCATAATGTTAACTCTCCTTCTATCATCATTGTTAAGTCGGATATCTGTTATTGGCTTTACAACCAATTAACGTTCTTCATGTATTATGACTATGATGATCATCCAGACGATAAAAAATAAGTGATTTTGGTAGTGTTAGATGTGTTAGCAATAATAATAATGATAATAATAATTATCATCATTAGAATTGATTGATTGATTGATAGTTTATTGTTGCAAGTAAACAACAAAGGAGAAGGGAGGAGCATATGATATGAAAATTGTCTCAAAACTTAACCAGCTTGGACAAACTCATTCTACTTCTCTCTTTCACCTGATTCGTCTGTAGTACCCAGCACGCGGTAATATTACGTAAATACAAAAATTTGGCGCGCCAGTGGTGCCACATGTCAACACACTGAGCTTATGTCGAGAATAATGAGCCTGAAAACTAAAATAAAATCTACAGACAAGTTGAAGTACTTAGTCTTAAGAATATGAAATTAGTAGAAGTGTACGTATTTTACGGCAAGGAACTGAGAAATTTCAACAAAAGGAAAACATATGCACCACTGTAGCATCCTTTGTTTTCTCAGCGTTTCCACATTGGCATTACTATTTCTATATAAAGAATGAAATAGATATCAAACCATGCATACTGTATTGAAAGCTTACCTCAATGTAATTTCTAGTTTCAAGGCTTTCGATAATGTTTCAATAAGCTTATTTAGGAGTATTATAAAAAGCGGCCGGCGTAGGAATACACGACAGCTGTGTCTACCCGGCTCGTGATTGGTCGGCGTGGCGGAGCAGCTGAGTTTCGCGCCAAAATCGAGAAATAAATACTCCGGGGCACTCGGCGTTTGAATCAGCTCAGGACAAGACGGTCGAGTGTATTCCTCCTTCAACAAAACTTACGTGATGGCCAACATTCTGTCTGAGAGGATCAACAACATTCTCATTGAGGACAAGGAGAACCAGGTGTGTAGGAGTGTTATTATTAAGGATTAAGACGAAAATATTGGCTTGCCGGGTGGATGAGGATTATGTTATCTGTCTACAAGGCTTTAGCAACATTCTACTGGGCAAATTTTCTAAGGGTGGTTATCTGTCTACAAGGTTTTAACAACATTCTAATTGAGGACCAGGTGTGAAGGAGTATCATTATCAAGGATTAAGACGAAAATATAAGCTTGTCAGGTGGGTAAGGATGTACACCTATCTGTCTACAATAGGGTTGCCATACGTCCGGATTTACCCGGACACATCCGGAAATCAGATAACGAAATCTGCGTCCGGGGGGATTTTTTAAAATCCCACAAATGTCCGGAATTTCACCTTCTATCATTACTAAATGTTAAAAAATAACATTTATTAGATTTCCTTGTGTTGAAATGATGAGAGAGAGAGAGAGAGAGAGCGAGAGAGGGGGGGGGGGGGGTCACCGAGTCCGAGTGGCAGCTGCTTTGGTTTGGTTGCGGTCAAGACTCTGACGTGTACGGGTCCTGTATGAAGACGGTGCTCGCAGCCTTCCCAACACCGCCTCACTTGACGTCGCGCTTGCGCCCCAGTCTTTCACCAGCTCTGATAGGGGTCAGTTTGGATTACTGTTTGCGGCCTTGTGACCTCGTCATTACAACTATTACTTGTTCTTGTCGAGATGCCCAAACGAAAGTGTAAATTCACTGCAGAGATGCAGAACAAACTCCCGTGCTTCAAAAAAGGCAGGGATGAGTGGGAAGCAGAGTGTTTGGTGTGTAAACCAGGAACATTTGTCTCACTGGCACATAAAGGCATTACTGACTTACAGTCACATATGAGGAATTCAAGATTATCAGCCATATGCAAAGGTAAATAAGTTAAGTTTCCTTTAATTAATTTACATGTTTTCTAGTATCATATCAGGACCATAATCAGGTGTTAGTGAAGGTGTCCGGAATTTTGATAGTTCATATATGGCAACCCTAGTCTACAATGTTTTTATGACACGTCACAGCCTTGTCTTTCTCACTCACAGGTTTTAAGGAAGAAGAGCAACAACGTCGAGAATGAGCCCTCACCGAAGAAGGAAGTGTGCAGCAAGAAAAAGGTGAGTTCAGTGGGTCATTATTAAACACATCGGCGCCCTGGCACTCATACTTGACACGGCTCATTTCGCCCACATGCCATTTCGCCACACTGTGGAGTCATTTCGCCCACACTGTTAAGTTATTTCGCTCACATTGTGGGAACAACAACAACAACTACTACTAATACGAGAGAGAGAGAGAGAGTGTGTGTGTGTGTGTGTGTGTGTGTGTGTGTGTGTTCATGGTTCATTGGTTCGGTTAATTTACCTGACTGAACTTGATGTAAATCACATTCCTGACGACTTTCTTATAGGTGACGTATCAGTTCGTGAACGCCGCCATTTGATCTTCGCAACAAGAAAACAAATAGAACATCTAACGAAGGCAAAGTCATGGTATATTGATAGCACGTTTAAGCTATGCAGGCACCCTTTTACACAGTTGATGACAGTCAACGCTTTTGTGAGGACAGAGGACCATGCAAAACAAGTCCCCTTACTATTTGTCATTATGTCTGGGGAGAAAAAAGAGTGACTACCGAAAAGTTTTCCACGAAGTTTTAACTAGACTACCAAATGAGCCTTCTGTTCAACACATAACAATCGACTATGAGAAAACAATGTGGAAAGTCTTGCCTGAGGTGTTGCCTAACGCCAAGGTCAAGGGATGCGTATACCATTGGACGCAAGCTATATGGAGAAAGGTTAGTCAACTTAGCTAATTGCCTACAGATTTTTTTTTTATATTCCTGTCGAATGTTTTTAAACATTGTATCACCATTATGTGACCATTTTTTTTTTTTTTTTTTTTTTTTTTTTTTTTTTTTTTTTTGTACACTACAATGTCTAATTTCTTTGGTTTGAAATACATACGTAGGTTCAAGAGGGTGGTCTCCAGCATGCCTACACACATGATGACGGGACATACAAATACTTGTGGAAAGTGATGGCCCTTCCATTTCTGCCTGAGGCAGATATAGATCCCATGTTTGAACGTCTCTCTCGCCAAGCTACCATAGCCCAGTTACGAACGATAATGCAGTATATTTCAAGAACATGGATCCACAACTCCTTATGGCCAACTTCTAGCTGGAGTATTTTCAATCAGTCTGTCCACAATCGACTCAACAAACGTGCTGCAGGTAGATGTAACCTCCAGTTTTACCTCCTCGTAAGCCTTCTCCACAAAGAGGCTAAATTGACATCTATCTACATCAGGCTAGCATCCGAAAAAAAGCTACGAAGGATCCAACGGAAAAAATATAGAGACTTACAGGGTAAAATATTCACTCTTTGGGATGAGCACGTGAGGGGTGAGAGATTTGCATATCAGTTGCTGAAAGCGTGTGCTCAGCTCAATGGCCCAGTCCGCAGCTGAATCTTGCATGATTGATTGATTGATAGTTTATTGTTGCAGGTAAACAACAAGGGAGAAGGGAGGAACATGCCATCCCAACCCCCAGGCAGGACAAAGTGTGATTATACAACTATTAATACATGTGTAGGTAGCACCATGAAATTAAAAAGATACAATGGTAGGAAGGAAAGCACAACAAGGGAGGGGGCAGTACCTCCCCCTGGACAATAAGACAATAAAATGTGGGGACGGAGAACATTGCCCAAGCACTAGATGGGAATGAGTACAGAGATAGAGTAAATACTAGTCCTTAAAGTAAAATACTGCAGAGATCACATCCTTGTATAGCACGGCAGTAGTTCAGGCTGCCACACACGGCATCACCACCTTGGTGCAAACTGAGGGTGTTCTTTGAGGATAGCAGGGAGGACATCATGGTTCAGGAGCCAACAAATTGTCTGGGGCAGGTCAAGGCAGTCCCGTGGCTTAAACTTAGCAATGAGAGGGCATTCCATGACAGTGATGCAGTGTGTGGCCCCTCGGCCTGGCACAGAGCGTGCAGCAGACACCAGGGGAGTTACTAACCTCCCAGTAGTACCTATAGCCTAGCCTAAGGCGCATTGCTACCACATCCTGAGGGGCACTGTGTCGCCCATAGGGGTAAACACAGCGCTGGGAGACACTAACATAGTGGAGGCTGCTGGCGCTGCCATCGTCACAGCAGTGTCTGAGTTGGGTAGCAATGCTATCACGTGAATAATGCCTAAGTCTATTCTTAACATAGCTAAGCGTATAGTCAGTGCCAGGGTCCACTGTGTCATCCTGAAGGGCACGTCGAGCAAGGCAGTCTGCCTTCTCAATGAGCTGGATGCCCACATGAGAGGGCACCCAGGTGAAGTGGACCGTGGCACCTGCGGCCTCAAGGGCACGGACGGCAGTCAGGCACTTAGTTACAAGATCACAGTCGGTAGGGGAGGAGGACACAAGTTCATGCAATGCAGCCTGGCTATCGACAAACAAGTAGACATTTTCGTGCAAAGCTGCTACAGTGTGGAGAGCCTCAAGGATGGCATACAGCTCAGCCCGGGTCGAGGACAGGTACCCCGGCAGCCGCCTGGTAACCTCAATGTCAGTGTACTGGGTGGGGGAAGCGTAATCCCGGATGAACACGCCACAGCGGGCACAGCCCGACCTGCTGCCATCTACCGAGCCGTTACGTAGCTGTTTATTAAATCAAAGTTTCCTTTTTTTAAATCTTTGTCATTACTTTTTTAATCTTGTATATATGTAGCATATATGTTGATGTTTTTTAATAATTATTTCGTTTTTAATTATATGTGCGAATTGACTCTTATATGTGGGCGAATTGGCATGTGGGCGAAAAGACCGTAATTCGTAGTTGTGAGCATTTCCAGGGGTAGTTTGATAACCCTGGTATTAGCTTGACCCTTCTGTATCATGAATCTATATTAAAAGAACTCATTAATACCCAATTTTGGATATTGAGACATACCATTATTTTTCTCACCATTTTTTTAGATACCATATCTAGAATACCCCTTCTTTTTCTGCAATTCTAAATACAGGCCTTGAAACCATTTACTTACTTGTTACTTGTGTTTCCTATTTATCTGGTCCCACTTCCTCCAAAGCGCTCTGCAGGACCCACATATTTTAATTCATTAAATTTTCAATATTGATCAAAACTTATATGCTATGTTAATTGTCAATGTTTCCATGTCAGCAGTCAGAACAGAAAAGTTTTTAATTCTTTCTTAAATTTGGAGAGATCCTTTGTTCTTCTAATGTCAGGAGGGAGTTTACTGTACAGTCTTGGGGCGGCCTCATAGAACCTCCAAAAATGATTAAGGTGATAGGGAGTATGTGTAACAAGCCCTGAGGTTAGATTCTTGTCTTCAGGGGTCAAGGGTGGAGTGTTTGTGTTCCTGGTTATACTATGTTAGGTTGCAAGAGGTTTGAGGGAGGATGGACTTGCTAAACTTGGCTAACTCAACAACTATATATGTGGGAAGCCCTGAGGTTGGAGCTATGGCTATGGGGTCAAGGGTGGGGTGATTGTGTTCCTGGTTAGACTATGTTGGGTTACAAGAGGTTTGGGGGAGGATGGACTTACTAAACTTGCCTAACTCAATAACTATATGTGTGGGAAGCCCTGAGGTTAGAGCTATGGCTATGGGGTCAAGGGTGGGGTGTTTGCATTCCTGGTTAGACTATGTTAGGTTACAAGAGGTTTGAGGGAGGATGGATTTCCTGAACTTCCCCAACTCATTTAAATATGCTAGTAGGCTCATCTGCTCACATTACTTATAGATGATTTCCAAGTCTTATAATGCCATGGAGGATTGCTTGTTCTTGTTAGTGTATATTTGGTTACAAGAGGTTGTGGGGAGGATGGTGAGGAGTCAAGATTGTTACTAAATTTACCTAACTCACAGCAGCCATGAATCACCTCTGCTAACATAACTTAAAGATACTAATAGATGGTTTTCAGTGCAAGATACTATGATGCCATGGTGATGAGTCCAAATTCATTTACTGGACTTTCCTAACTCACAGCAACCATAATCTATTGAATTTTCCATCCTTTGGTAACTATTTCCTTTCAAGAGACCATACATAACTCTCTATATACACACATAGATAGATAGATAGATACACATATTGTATACTGTATGTTTGGCTTTCCCTATAGGAGCAGAGAGAAAAAGAGAGAGCACTCACCAAGGCTCCTTCATTCATTTAAACCAAACTAAACTTCCAGTACACAGTTGACCCCGAGTCAGAACCGCTGCTGAAGGAGAACCCGCGACGCTTTGTCATCTTCCCCATCCAGTACCATGACATCTTTGACATGTACAAGAAGGCCCTGGCGTCATTCTGGATCACTGAGGAAGTGGACTTGACCAAGGTAACTTTTGTCTTATATTAACCACCAGTAAAAGCTAGTGATGTAATGAGAAAGTGAATTTAACCAATAACTGTAAATGTAGCTTTTGTCTTAAATATACTATCGGTAAAAGCCAGTAATATAATAATTTATTCTGGGTTGTTAAGGAAGTAGATTTGAGCAAGCTAACTATTTATGTTGCTTTTGTCCTATATGAACCATCAGTAAAAGCTAGTATTATATAAATTTATACTGGATTACCAAGGTAATGCATCATTCTAAAATGAGTATACCTACCCCTTAATATTATATTTTCATGGCTTCTACCATAAAGGTTATTAATGTTTGCAACATAAGCACCTGTTTATAACTTACCATAACTATTTGGAACCTTAAATTCATTCATTATCTATGTCTCATGCATGTACGACAGTGTTGGTAATTAAGAGATTATGTTCTAACATTTTGAGTCTTACTTCCCATTATAATCAGGGATAGTGCACTCCTTCCATGTAAAAGTAATCCTTCCATGCATTGGATTGCATCAGAATGTGATAAGGTTGAGAGCCTTGGTAGGAGGTTGTTTTGTTTTACTGCTTGAAGTTCTATAAGTCATGTACACCTTAAATGCATTGTTTTGCTTCAGTGTTGCAAATCCTTATAATTTGTGTGTGAGTTGTGGTTTGGAATTATAGGTAATTGAAAGTTTTCCCTTGCAGGACATGACTGACTGGGAGAAGCTGAAGGACGATGAGAGGCACTTCATCTCCCACGTGTTGGCGTTCTTCGCTGCGTCTGACGGGATAGTCAACGAAAACATTGTGGAGCGTTTCTGCCAGGAGGTACAGGTGCCAGAGGCCAGGTGTTTTTATGGTTTCCAAATAGCAATGGAAAACATCCACAGTGAAATGTACAGTTTACTCATCAAGTCATATATTAGGGACACTGAGGAGCAGAATAAGCTATTCAATGCTATTGAAACCATGCCTTGTGTCAAGAAGAAGGCTGACTGGGCCCTGAGGTGGATTTCCCACAGCACAGCCTCATATGCTGAGAGAATCATTGCCTTTGCATCAGTTGAGGGTATTTTCTTCAGTGGTTCATTTGCAGCTATTTTCTGGCTGAAGAAGCGAGGCTTGATGCCCGGCTTGACCTTCAGCAATGAACTTATTTCCAGAGATGAAGGTTTGCATACAGACTTTGCATGCTTGATGTTCAAGCACTTGGTACACAAGCCAGGCCAAGACAGAATATTTGAGATTGTCAGTGATGCTGTGAAGATTGAGCAGGAGTTCCTAACTGATGCTCTTCCTGTCAATCTTATAGGAATGAATTGTGTACTGATGAGGCAATACATTGAGTTTGTTGCTGACAGACTACTCTTGGAGCTGGGCTGTGAGAAGCTCTACAAATCAGAGAATCCATTTGACTTCATGGAAAACATCTCTCTTGAGGGGAAGACTAACTTCTTTGAGAAGAAGGTTGGGGAGTACCAGAAGTGCGGTGCCATGGCAACGCAAGAACAGCGCATGTTCACCCTGGATGCCGACTTTTAACTGAGGTTAATTTGTACAAAGCATTTATATATATTTATTTTAGTTAATCTTACTCAATCTTTTCGGTTTAACCTATGCTACAGTTTGTATTGAAACATATCACAACAATCTCATTACATAATAAGCATTGGGTGGGAAGGTCTTTGCCAAGTGGTGGACTTGATGTATTTAATGACAAGTGCAGGAACTTGAGCCAACAAAGGAAATTCATTCATGGAACCAATTAATTTATGAATTTTTTGCCATTAACAATTTTATTATGAAATTTTTAATCTTGAAGTATAAATCAGTACCTGATACCCTTGTAGTGTGTAGTGTTAAGAAATTATTATGCAGCAACCTATGAATGCTTACAAATTGTAGAGCTCTGGCTCCATTGTGGCATTCTGATGAACCCTGAGCTCCCTGCATTCAAAGCTGCCATCAGTGCATTTGACTCTCACACCTTTATTGGCTCGTGTGGAACAAATTTCCTCTTCACAATGTGAATGTTCTTGTTGGATAGACAGATGACATAACTGTGGTCTGTGTAGGTTACTGAAAGGAAAATAAAAATAAATTAGGAAATATGACACTAGTTTTCTGCTTCAGCTTGTCTCTACATGCAGGATGGAACTGGGACTTATTTTATTGCTTAATTATTGTGAATAGTAGCTTTAGCAGAACCCCTGATTCTTGCAGAAGTACGAGTTACCTTTAAGAGAATAGCTTATGTATCAAGTGAACACCATATGAGTTGGTC
Organism: Eriocheir sinensis; assembly: GCF_024679095.1. Lineage (NCBI taxonomy): Eukaryota > Metazoa > Arthropoda > Malacostraca > Decapoda > Varunidae > Eriocheir > Eriocheir sinensis. The sequence goes on from NC_066564.1 coordinate 6,376,060, forward strand.
ACAGCTACTCGTACTGAACACTGCTTGCAAGTAAGCCACAGAAGGCTAAATAACAGACACTTCTGCCAGTTTTAAGATTATTCAATTGTGGCCTTTTATATTGGAGATTCTCTTCTTAAATTAGCTATACTATACATTTTTTACATAAATGATAATTCTGGTAAAAGTTTCTTACTTTTATTTTTATTTTTGGAGTTGAGCATGACTACACAGCAGGGTCCTCCTACAGCAAAGGTGAGTTTGGTGTTTTGTGTATTAAGTTACTCATGAATGACTACTGTAGAATGCAGTGATGGACCTATGTGGGAGGCTCCTGGCTGAGCTCTTTAAGGGTGCGGCCACACTGCATGCGGTTTGCTGGGAGGGTAGAGGGTAGCAGGATGCCTAGTGGGTCAGAGGCAAGAACAAACACGTGTTATCTAATACGAGTGGCCATACCGGACGCGGGTAGCGGGTTCCCTCCAAGCTTACCCACTCGTATAAGATAACATGTGTTTGTTCTTGCCGCTGACCAGCTAGGCAACTCGCAACCGCGTGCAGTGTGGCCGCACCCTACAAGGTCATCATCATCATTTCATCATCGCCTGCTCCTAGGAGCTCCCACCAGGGGATGGCCACGGCAGAAGAGCTTCCAACTTTCTCTATCCAGACACTCCTTCCTTGCCTGCTCAAAGTTTCTCAAAGATCTTTCCCCCCTCTCCCTAACATACTCTTGCACCCTATCCCTCCATTTCACTGGAGGTCGTCCTCTAGCATTCCCTCCCTCTATCTCACTCACATACACCCTTCTGGTCATCTTACTCTCCTCCATTTGCTCCATGTGGCCAAACCACTTTAAGGTCTGTCGCTTCCCTTCTTCCCTTCACCCTTGTGACACATTCCAAAATGCTCGTACACACTCTCATTACTCATTCCATCCATTCTACTCACACCACAAGCACTCCTCAAATAACTCATTTCCACTGCCTGCACTCTAGACCTCTGACTTTCATTCCAGGCCCACGTTTCACTTGCATATGTGAGGGTTGGTACTATTATTGTATTTCTCAAATCCCTCTTTACTTCCATGCTCACACTTCTGCCATTCATGATTCGTCCCAAAGACCCTACCACCTTTCTTCCTTGCAATGCCCTTTCTCTTATATCTCCCTCCATACCACCATGCTTACACATAACTGATCCAAGGTACTTAAACTCATTGACCTCCTCCATTTCTTCACCATTCAAAATTATTTTGCATTCTTTTTCACATTCAATTCCCACTCTATATGGGCATACAAACTCTACAACCTCAATTCTGCTTCGTTCACAAACCATCACTTTACTTTTGTTGACATTTACTTTCAGCTTTCTCCTATTACAGACACTCAAAAACACTGACCAAATTTTGTAGGTCACTTTCATTTTCTGCAATGAGCACTGTGTCATCAGCAAACAGTATCGAATTCAGTACCCTCTTCCTTCCCTCATTGAACAGTCTTACTCCAACTTCTCCAACTTTGCCCTTAATTTCTCTAATAACACCATCCATATAAATATTGAATAACCAAGGTGACATGACGCACCCTTGTCTTAAGCCCACTTTTATCTCAAAATGTTCACTTGTTTCTCCAGTAATTTTGACACATGCAGATGCATCCTCATAGAAAGACTTTATTGCACTAAGCAGTTTTCCTCCCACACCATAAATCTTTAAAACATCCCACAATGTAATCCAATCGACTCTGTCATAAGCTTTTTCCAAATCCATGAAGGCAGCGTAACGTTTCTTTCCTTTTGCTAATATTTTTTCTACTACCATCCTGAAGGCAAATATCTGATCCACACATCCCCTTCCCTTCCTGAAGCCTCCTTGTTCTTCAATGATTTTCTCTTCAGTAAGTCTTTGCACCCTCTCTATTATGACTTCCATATACCTTTCCGGGTATACTCAGGAGACTTGTATCTCTATAGCTCCCACATTCCCCTCTCCTGCCCTTCCCCTTACAATTTAAGAAAGATGGAATGGCTTATTTGTGGGGAAGTTTCTCTCAAGGCTACAGTTACAGGGAAACAACAATAAGATGCAAAGGAAAGCAGGGCTCAGCATTGCTTCATATTAGGAGTGAAGGAAATGCTTGAGCTGGGCAAGAATGCAAAGGAAGACCAGTGGCCTTGTTAAGAGAGCACACTACCATGAAAAAAACAGCTTGATAAAATGGAAAGCTTTATTTTTAGGCATTAAAGATTTCAAATTAGTAATTCTAAAAGAACTTACCTGAAATCTTTTTGAAGGCATCGCCTGAATCTCCCGGCCACAGCTGAGACTTGTTAATGCGGGTCAGGATGGACAGCACGATGTTGGCCATTTGCTCAGCATTCTCAAGTTCACCACCAGACTAAAATATAGGAGTTCTTAAGATTCTGTTCCAAAGGACTGATAATCTTATAGACATATTGGCCTGTGCCTCAAATATTATCATTATTTAAATGAAGAGTGAAGGCATTTCCATTGCAAGTAAACTAAACTTTGAATGAAATGGAAGCTATGTTGAGATGCTCAATGTCTATACTGTAAAATGTAGTAGACAGAACATGACAGACTTGAGCAGTATATTATTCCTATGAAAAGATTAAATCAATAGAACAGTCGACTGATGATCTGCATTTCCAAGGGCACAATGCATTCAAGCTAGAAATCGAGCTAATAGGGTACTGGGATTTATTTCAAGGAGCGTAAGCAACAGAAGCCCCGAAGTCTTCCTCAAACTATATTTAGCATTAGTTAGACCTCATCTTGACTATGCGGTTCAGTTCTGGTCACCCTACTATAGAATGGACATCAAAATGTTAGAATCGGTGCAGAGGAGGATGACTAAGATGATTCAGGGGTTGAGAAACTTGCCATACGAGGAAAGACTCAAACAGTTAAACTTGCATTCTCTAGAAAGGCGAAGGGTGCGTGGAGACATGATCGAGGTTTATAAATGGATGAAGGGCTTTAATAAGGGAGACATTCATAAGGTTTTGTTGGTAAGAGAACCGGGTAGGACACGAAGTAACGGGTTTAAACTGGATAAATTCAGATTCAACAGGGACATAGGCAAAAATTGGTTTACTAACAGGGTGGTGGATGAGTGGAATAGGCTTAGCAGTCATGTGGTGAGTGCCAATACAATTGTCACATTAAAAAATAGACTAGATAAATTCATGGACAGCGATATTAGGTGGGGTTAGATACACGGGAGCTTAGGGTCAAAGGAGCTGCCTTGTACAGGCCTACCGGCCTCTTGCAGACTCCTGCGTTCTTATGTTCTTATGTTCTTATTTAACTCACAGCAATCACAGCTCCATCTTCACTGAGGATGAGATGCCCAACCTCATCTGGCACTCTACCCATGCCATGCATGGTGGTTACTGCAAGAGAAAACAAATATTCTTTTTCAATTGAATTGAGCCTGACATCAGTTCTGTTGTAAATGTAAGGAAACCTCCCTGTGGCAAGCCCACCTTCCTCATGGTCTTGTGAGTGCTTGAGTGCTTAGTTATCTTCATTTTTGTGCGAGAACAAACCTTTTTATTTCTGGTGAGTTTTGATGTGTGTTATCGATCAGCATTATTTTTTTGGCAAAAATCACTAGTTTTGGGAAGGGACAGGGAAAGTCAGAAAAATAGTGATTTCTATGGTGAATAGTTAGCAGTTTAATTTAAAAAAATAAATGTAAAGTTGGGGAATGCACTGGCTGTGAGTGGCTGCAGTGCTCATCTCCATCACACTGGCTCTTGAGCCTGTGGTAGGTAAGAACCCAAACTCCGGGTCACAGGGCCAGTGTGACATTCAGGTTACCACAGTTTACCTTACCCAGGTTTCATCAGGTACCCATTTACTGACCATCCCGAAAGGGATAAGGAACAAATGGGTGACCTGCACACCGACCGCACAGGCCAGAATTCAAACTTGGGGTTGCGGATTTGTAGCTAGGCACACTAACCACAGCACCACGGAGGCAATAATAGCTGCCAAAAATCACTAGGAATAATAGTTTTGTCCTTACAATACATAAAAATGAGGAAAAATAAGCACTTAAGCCCTCACAAAACCATGAGGAAGGCGGACTCTGTCACCACCTTGGCTGGTGACCATTTTATTGACAATAGACCAACATGAAGCATGGCACTCATGCTTGCCAAAAACAATCAAACCTAACAAATTTACCCAAGCCTAACAATACCCTCAAGTGGAGGGGGGCTTTGTGTCCTTACCACCTGCTAATGGGGGCTTAGACCTTCACCCTTTCAGCCATTTCTACAGGGATAGTTATAAAGAAAGATGAATAGTATGATAAGATGTCAGAAAAAAAAGGTCAATCTCCACAGTGCGACAGGTGAAAAACTAGATAAACCCCCGTTTTCTTAAACTTTAAAAATTTTGTTTCGTAGGTCAACACACCACTGTGGTGTGCAAGCACCGGAAAGTTCTGTTTCAATTTCTTAAACACTCACACACCCAGCAGTGTGTTAGCTAGACAACCACACTCATGACCTGGCATACCACAGAATTGCGGACGATTCGCAAAGGTTGGTAGCTCCCGCCCTAGTAGGTTGGGTGGCCTGTTTATCAGCTAGTGCCGCACTGTTTAAAAATGGCTATGAGAGACTAGACCACCCTGCTTACTTTTGCACAAAGACGGTTTCTAGTGAAGTAGATAAGAGACAGTCCGGTTGTGCACAGGAAACCATCCGACTACAATGCTGTTTTAGCACGAAAAACAGCATGGGAAAGCCTAACCTAACCTAACCTAATTATGAGTCAGTTACCCGTGAAATGTCAACACGTTACATTCTCCCACAAGGCGCCCCGAGGCCCCACTAACTTTTTAAAAATCGCTAGAGGTGTTTCTAGCAATTTGTGACACATAGGCCTTTATATGGGATTCAAAATGCATAGAATAATGACATTTAACCGATGAGAAGTGTGAGAAGTACCGCTGTGAGACGGAGAATAAAGTAAAATATACTCCGGCCTCCCACCCTAGTCACTCCGGCCCTCTGCCCAAGTCACTCTGGCCTCCCGCCCGAGTCGGCTTTTATGATGGTCATCATAGTTGCAATAGTAGTACCATCTCTGGAAGTCATCAGAGGTGCTGGTTAAAAGGGGGAATTCTACAGAGAACCTTCAGTAACTACTGTGGGTCACCACTAAAAGTTATACTCCCTGGGATCTGAGAACAATCTGGACAGGGAGGAATAAAAGCAAGACCCACGTGCAGTGTCCTCGTAAGGAAGACTGGTAACGATTTAGCGGCAGTGAGTGTGGCGGAGCTGAACTTGACATTTCTTGTATGGCCTTACCTCGGGGGTGTTATGGTAGTGGTGTACTGTGCTGCAAGCTGTGGTGGTGGTGGTTGCGTGCTGCTTGTAGTAGTGGTGGTGGTGGTGGATGTGTCTTCCTCTTCTCCGTCAGTGTGTCACGTGCCACACCTCCCAATGACGCAACGTAAACAACACAAAAATAAACTTGAACTTGATGTAGGAGAGTCACCCAGTAGTCGGTGTAGCCTTTGAATCGGCGCTCAAAACAAGGAGAGGGGATACTATAGGGTCGTACCATAAAACACTAAAGAAGAAGAAGTATTCTAAGTCATTTCGTCGTTCAAAAACACATATTTGACAAGGCTTTCGTAGGAGTTGTGGGGGTAGTGTACCACGAAACTGAAGAAACACTCATTAGAACCCAACTGACCCCTCTTTGACCATTAGAAATAGCTGACGTGAGAAGAAAAAGTGTCTTATAATACCGACCTTATGTGTGTATCTTCTCTTTCAGTTTTGATAATTTCGGTTACGATGACAATGGTAATAAGTTTATATGTGATATTAAATTTGTCTCGCCATCCGTCACTCTAAGATGGCCGCCAGTTGCTTCAACATCCAGGCTCTGTGAATCCTCTATGTATATAACTTTGTGGGTATGCTTGGGCAATGTTCTCCGTCCCCACATTTTATTGTCTTATTGTCCAGGGGGAGGTACCGCCCCCTCCCTTGTTGTGCTTTCCTTCCTACCATTGTATCTTTTTAGTTTCATGGTGCTACCCACACATGTATTAATAGTTGTATAATCACATACTCTGTACTGCCTGGGGGTTGGGATGGCATGTTCCTCCCTTCTCCCTTGTTGTTTATCTGCAACAATAAACTATCAATCAATCAATCAGGAGGACAATAAACTATCAATCAATCAATCAGGAGGACAATAAACTATCAATCAATCAATCAGGAGGACAATAAACTATCAATCAATAAATCAGGAGGACAATAAACTATCAATCAATCAATCAGGAGGACAATAAACTATCAATAAATCATTCAGGAGGACAATAAACTATCAATCAATTAATCAGGACAATAAACTATCAATCGATTAATCAGGAGGACAATAAACTATCAATAAATCATTCAGGAGGACAATAAACTATCAATCAATTAATCAGGAGGACAATAAACTATCAATAAATCATTCAGGAGGACAATAAACTATCAATCAATTAATCAGGACAATAAACTATCAATCAATTAATCAGGAGGACAATAAACTATCAATCAATCAATCAGGAGGACAATAAACTATCAATAAATCAATCAGGAGGACAATAAACTATCAATCAATCAATCAGGAGGACAATAAACTATCAATCATTCAGGAGGACAATAAACTATCAATAAATCATTCAGGAGGACAATAAACTATCAATCAATTAATCAGGACAATAAACTATCAATCAATCAGGAGGACAATAAACTATCAATCAATTAATCAGGACAATAAACTATCAATCAATCAGGAGGACAATAAACTATCAATCAATCAGGAGGACAATAAACTATCAATCAATCAATCAGGAGGACAATAAACTATCAATCAATTAATCAGGAGGACAATAAACTATCAATCAATTAATCAGGAGGACAATAAACCATCAATCAATTAATCAGGAGGACAATAAACTATCAATCAATTAATCAGGAGGACAATAAACTATCAATCAATTAATCAGGAGGACAATAAACTATCAATCAATCAATCAGGAGGACAATAAACTATCAATAAATCAATCAGGAGGACAATAAACAATCAATCAATCAGGAGGACAATAAACTATCAATCAATCAATCAGGAGGACAATAAACTATCAATAAATCAATCAGGAGGACAATAAACAATCAATCAATCAGGAGGACAATAAACTATCAATCAATCAATCAGGAGGACAATAAACTATCAATCAATCAATCAGGAGGACAATAAACAATCAATCAATCAGGAGGACAATAAACTATCAATCAATCAATCAGGAGGACAATAAACTATCAATCAATCAATCAGGAGGACAATAAACAATCAATCAATCAGGAGGACAATAAGCAATCAACCAATCAATCAGGAGGACAATAAACAATCAACCAATCAGGAGGACAATAAACTATCAATCAATCAATCAGGAGGACAATAAACAATCAACCAATCAATCAGGAGGACAATAAACTATCTATCAATCAATCAGGAGGACAATAAACTATCAATCAATTAATCAGGAGGACAATAAACTATCAATCAATCAATCAGGAGGACAATAAACTATCAATCAATCAATCAGGAGGACAATAAACTATCAATCATTTAATCAGGAGGACAATAAACTATCAATCAATCAATCAGGAGGACAATAAACTATCAATCAATCAATCAGGAGAACAATAAACTATCAATGAATCAGGAGGACAATAAACTATCAATCAATCAGGAGGACAATAAACTATCAATGAATCAATCAGGAGGACAATAAACAATCAATCAATCAGGAGGACAATAAACTATCAATGAATCAGGAGGACAATAAACTATCAATCAATCAGGAGGACAATAAACTATCAATGAATCAATCAGGAGGACAATAAACAATCAATCAATCAGGAGGACAATAAACTATCAATCAATCAATCAGGAGAACAATAAACTATCAATGAATCAGGAGGACAATAAACTATCAATCAATCAGGAGGACAATAAACTATCAATGAATCAATCAGGAGGACAATAAACAATCAATCAATCAGGAGGACAATAAACTATCAATGAATCAATCAGGAGGACAATAAACAATCAATCAATCAGGAGGACAATAAACTATCAATGAATCAATCAGGAGGACAATAAACAATCAATCAATCAGGAGGACAATAAACTATCAATGAATCAATCAGGAGGACAATAAACTATCAATGAATCAATCAGGAGGACAATAAACAATCAATCAATCAGGAGGACAATAAACTATCAATGAATCAATCAGGAGGACAATAAACTATCAATCAATCAATCAGGAGGACAATAAACTATCAATCAATTAATCAGGAGGACAATAAACTATCAATCAATCAATCAGGAGGACAATAAACTATCAATAAATCAATCAGGAGGACAATAAACTATCAATCAATCAATCAGGAGGACAATAAACTATCAATCAATTAATCAGGAGGACAATAAACTATCAATCAATCAATCAGGAGGACAATAAACTATCAATCAATCAATCAGGAGGACAATAAACTATCAATCAATCAATCAGGAGGACAATAAACTATCAATCAATCAATCAGGAGGACAATAAACTATCAATCAATCAATCAGGAGGACAATAAACTATCAATCAATCAATCAGGAGGACAATAAACTATCAATCAATCAATCAGGAGGGCAATAAACTATCAATCAATCAATCAGGAGGGCAATAAGCTATCAGTCAATCAATCAGGAGGACAATAAACAATCAATCAATCAATCAGGAGGACAATAAACAATCAATCAGGAGGACAATAAACTATCAATCAATCAATCAGGAGGACAATAAACAATCAATCAGGAGGACAATAAACTATCAATGAATCAATCAGGAGGACAATAAACTATCAATCAATCAGTCAGGAGGACAATAAACTATCAATCAGGAGGACAATAAACTATCAATCAATCAATCAGGAGGACAATAAACTATCAATCAATCAATCAGGAGGACAATAAACTATCAATCAATCAATCAGGAGGGGTGCCGTTGCAAAGGCGATACCCCAAAACGTCATGGCGTGCACTCTATCACATAGCTCTGGGATCAGCTGACTGCGGCCGCACGTGACGCCGCCCACCTGCCTGATTTGATTCGGTAAAGTACAAATATATAGTTGTGTACAGTTTACCGAGTGTAACACATGAAAGCACATTCTGTTTTTCAGTGTGAGTCTCTTATCATATTAAGAAAGCGTGTACATAAATTGAATTCCAGGTAATATATTAGAATAATCGTGAAACAGCTATATTTGTCCAAGGTAAATATCTATGAATATGACCCAAAAAATAACGTTAAAACATCCGTCTCTATCAAGTTCTCGCTGTCGGACACAGAACCACCCTCAACCATCATCATAAGGTCACAAGCAGCATACATGATGTTAAAGATGGGTATTATTGTAGGAGTACACCAGTCTAGAGATGGCTTTTCTTACCCTGACCATTAGAAAGAGCTCCGCATTCTGAGTAAATTCATCCCCATAAACACCCCTCGGAAATCATTTATAACGGAGGGAGGGAGGCCGTTAGGTTAGGTTAGTTTTAGGTTAGGTTAGTGTTAGGTTAGGTTAGTTTTAGGTTAGGTTAGGTTAGGTTAGGTTAGGTTAGTTTTAGGTTAGGTTAGGTTAGGTTAGTTTTAGGTTAGGTTAGGTTAGGTTAGGTTAGGTTAGGTTAGGTTAGTGTTAGGTTAGGTTAGTTTTAGGTTAGGTTATGTTTAGTTTAAATGCACCTGTGTGGACGAAACTAGTTTTTTCTGGTAGATTTCGGTCTGTTTTGAATGAATGTGCTCTAAATTTTTTATCGCAAATCATTAGTCTCTTGGTTGGAAGGGGGGGGGGGGGTAAAAAAAACCACGTGATTTGCGATAGAAATGACACGCATATTTATTCAAAACAGGCCGAAAACTACCGAAAAAAACTAGTTTCGTTCGGAAATGCGAGACTGGTGAAGTGCTACAAATTTACCTAAAGATGATTATATATGGAGTAAAGTTTTTGCTTAGGATATCTTGGGGAGGAGTTTTGCCCAGCCCTGATTACTTAAGTAGATTTAGGCATTTATCCAGAATAACACCCAACTCATGATTGACAACCTCTTCATTCATAAGTTTCTTGTTTCTGAAATCTGATTGACTAAATTGTGACGGATATTTTGCTAGTTATTAATAACAATTTTAGCAGTAATAGAATGCTGCCCTTAGTGGTAATAGGTTGTTCTTTCAGCAGCGATGAGTTTGTTTTACCATGATAGGCTACTGACTTTCGTGGCGATGGGATACTGTTTTACGAAATTACGGTGATAGGTTACTATCATTGGTAACTATAGTATTTATTTCTTAAAGAACAAGTGGTAAATTTGCAGTTTAGGACAATATACTGTACTTTTTTTTCTCTTCCCCAATGCCCAACAAACTTGGGGACCTGTGGGAATATGTTTTTTTTGGGGTGGGGGAAGTGAAACTGAGTGACATATGATTCTCCTAAGATGTAGGGAATTCCCTATAATCAAAGAAAATTCCCCCTATCCCTAAATTTGACCAACTTAACGACCGCACATTACTTTAATCTAACCCAGGGGTGAGCAACCTTCTGCTTGTGGGCGATATCCAGCCCATGAAGGGGCCTAGCGTCCAGCTCGCCACCCTGCTAGTCATTGACATCGCAATCCAGCATGTGAAACCCCAGAAAAAAATATGCCAAACAGCATCTGCTGGCAAATACTGTTTGGCAATCTTGTGCTCCTCACCTCACTCTGTGAGAGTTGCCAGGTCTGTCCTTTTAAAGACAGTGTCCTTTTTGAGATCTGGTTGTCCTATTTAATTTAAACTAAATAGGACAGGCAGAAACTGTCTCATCATGGGGCCAGGCTGTTCTGTATGTGTGACTTGCAGCAGGAGATCGCCACTTTCCTCTGTCAGAAGAATCTTCACCACGCTCATCACTTTGAGCCGCAATGGCTCGCTTGCCTGTTCCTACTCACAAACATCACTGCACATCTGAACACCCCCAATGTGAAACAAGCTACAAGGCAAAGACATTCCCTCACAGACATGCATGCACACATCAATGCCTTCAAGGTTGAGGATTAGATGTACATTCATACCTCGGTTTACGAATTTAATTCGTTCCGGAATTTTGCTCGCAAACCAAAACACTCATAAACCAAAACAAAATTCCCCATTCAAATTAATGGAAATCCCATTAATGCCTCCCATATCCCCCAAAAATATTAACAAAAATCATTTTACAAGTTTTTTTATACAGATAAAAGTAAGTTTACTAACAAATAGCAATGATAAGTAATATATATATATAATAAATATATATATATATATATATATATAGATATATATATATATATATATATATATATATATATATATATATATATATATATATATATAATAAAGTATAATAATATAAATTTAAATAATAAAAATAATATAGTATATATAATAAATAAATAATATAGTGTTAGTATAGTGCTGAAAACGTAAAGATCATACACTAGAGCACAAATGTAAGCGGACATGAGTGCACGGGTACTACCTTTGCGAGTGTACAACGCAAACTGAAGGCCGTGTCACACTGGGCGTTTTCCTTCAACCGTTGAAGTAAACACTCCTGTCCTCCTGTCTTTGAAGCCATTATTGTACCCACAACTGCTTCTTCATTCCATATAACTGTAGCAATAAGTCCATACTTCGAATAACAGTGGCACAAGCCACAACAGCCTTTACTTTTGCAAACGACATCATGTAGATACAGGGCGACTGGTTTGTTTATGTTCTTGATATGGGCAACTGACCTTGGTCGTGTGACGCACATCCAGAAAAGTTGAAGTTGCCGCTTACGCCTACCACCAATGTGGTTGGAGAAAAAAGGCCCAGTGTGACACCAGTTCAAGACCCCATTCCCATTATTTTTTGCTCTGAGCGTCTTGCGGCAAACAAAGGGAAACCCATGCTCGCATCTTCGACTTGTACAAACAGGATGCTTATACACCAAGGCACTGCTCGTAAACCAAGACATTTTTGTAATTTTTTTTGTTCGTAAATCAAAACACTCAAAGTAAGGCACTCGTAAACCGAGATATTACTGCATTCAGTTAGTTGACTGATGATAAGTTTGCATATTTTCCTTGCTCTGCTGTATCTACTGTTGTGAGCTGCTCTTCTCCAAAATGAAAGACATGAAGTCTCGACTGCTCCCAACTCTCGGACCTCTACCTCAATGACATTATTCTGTTGAATACCTCACCCATCGAGTCAGACATTGAAACACTTCTTCATGGTAAACAACATTGTCTCGCTAATCTGTATGTTTTTAACTTTTTCACTTTTTTTTTATTTTGGGTTTCTGAAAGTCTCATCTGGCCCTCTCTCTGAAAAGGTTGCCCGCCCCTGATCAAAGTGAATCTAATGGGGAGTGGGGCTTTGCCCCCCTTTGCCCCCTCATTATTATAACCTAACTTTACGTAAGCATATCTAACAGGGCCAGCCGTACTCCCCTCAACCCCCCCCCCCCCCCTTTTATTGTAACCTAACCTAACCTTACATGCGTGTAGCTAACGGAGGGACTTTGTCCCACCCTCAACCCCCCTATCACTGTAATCTAACCTTATGTGAGCGTAGCTAATGGGTGGGGGGGCTTTCCTCCCCCTTGATGCATTCACTATTGTAATATAACCTAACCCTACCTAACCTTGCCTTACGTCAGTGTAGGTAATGGGAGACTTCACTCCCCTTCCCTATTTTTAGGGATATATGCATTTTTCTACTTTAATATCAAATATAGTGAATGTCCTATGGACAACCAAAAAGTCATCATGGACCACCAGAGGTCTGTGGGCGACCATGCAGTTGAGAACCTCTGCTTTACATGTTGTGTTCTATTATTGATTTTATGATTTTATCCATATTGCAGAAATTCAGTGTTGAAACAAGTCCATCACACTATAAGGAGAGCAAGAACAAAAGGAAAGAAAAGATTGGGTAAATTCTCACCTCTGTTCCACAAAACTGCCAAAAATGTCTGTAGAACCAGACCTAAGTGACCTGCCCTTACCAAAGGTGAGTTGTTATGTTTAGATCAGGGTTGCTGATCTTTTCTTTTTTTAATATATATATTTTTTTACTTAGATCAGATTTTTTATTTAAATCAGATTTATTTTTATTTTTATTTTTTTATTAAAGAAGGCGTTCGACAAAGTTCCACATACAAGACTGCTATGGAAACTAGAAAAATAAAGGAGGATTGAAAGGGAAAATGAAGAATTGGATGGAAAGCTACCTAAGGGGAAGGGAGATGAGAACAGTGGTTAAAAACATAAAATCGGAATGGAGAACTGTAGAAAGCGGAGTGCCCCAGGGATCAGTATTGGCACCAATATTTTTCCTAGTATATATTAATGATATGCCAGAGGGAGTTAACAGTTATATGAGCCTGTTTGCAAACGATGCAAAACTGCTAAGACATAATTATAAGAAACAGTAAAGACTGTGAAATTCTGAAAGAAGACCTAAACAAGATTTGGAAATGGAGTATGGAATGGGAGATGAAATTCAATGTGAAGAAAGGTCATGTTTTGGAAATGGGAAAAAGTGAAGCAAGACCAAAATGGACATATAAAATGGGAGATGGTGAAATATTAAAGAAAGTACTCAAAGAAAGAGATCTGGGAGTAATAATGCAAGATAATAACCAGCCAGAGAGTTATATAAATCGGATATTCGGTGATACGTATAACATAGTGAGAAATATAGGAATAGCATTCCACTACATGGATAAGGATATGATGAAAAAATTACTTACCACTATGATAGTCCAAAATTGGAATATGCAGAGGCAGTGTGGTCTCCCCATAAGAAGAAACACATAAAGAAACTATAAAGAATACAAAGGATGGCAACAAAAATGGTTCCAGAGCTGGAGGGATTAACATATGAGGAAAGACTTATGGAAATGGACTTACTAACACTAGAGCAAAGAAGAGAAAGGGGAGACCCAATTCAAATATATAAATTCTTGAACAAAATAAATGAAGTAGACAACAGGGAGTTACTACTAAAAGAAGGAATTACCACCAGGAACACAAGAGGACATAGTAAAAAATTGAGAAAGGGAAGATGCTTGAGAGACATAAAGAAATATAGCTTCCCGCAAATAAATATAGAGGTTTGGAACAGACTAAGTGAGAATGTAGTATCGGCGAGGAGTGTGCAAAGCTTTAAAGAAAAGTTGGATAAATGCAGATACGGAGACGGGACCACACGACCATAAAGCCCAGGGCCTGAAAAACGACAACTAGGTAAACACACACACACACACACACACACACACACACACACACACAAGGAAGATGCTTGAGAGACATAAAGAAATATAGAGGTTTGGAACAGACTAAGTGAGGATGTAGTATCGGCGAAGAGTGTGCAAAGCTTTAAGGAAAAATTAGACAAATACAGATACGGAGACGGGATCACACGAGCGTAAGCACAGGGCCTGTAAAACTACAATTAGGTAAATACGACTAGGTAAGCTAGGTAAATACACAGAAGGGGAAATGGGAAGGGTGTGGGGAGGGAGGGGCAGAAGTGAGAGTCTGGTCGTGTCCTGACCGAAGCCCTGACCTGACGTAACAGACATAAGTACCTATATGTCTGGAAAGAATTAGTTTTCAACTCCTATTGGTTATTTTTTAATGAATTAATAAAAAAAATGACAAGTGTTGCATCGCGTCCCCCCTCATCATGGCAACATTTCATTGTGGTGAAGCAAGTGTCACCAAAGTCGATGAGCATCGAGACATAAGTGTTAGACAGTTGGATTATTTTGTATCATTTAGAAAATAAATTGAGTGATGCCTTTTAAACACTGTAATGTGGATTTTGTGGGTATGGTGTTTGATGCTGATGATAGTCCCTTTGAATATTTGATATCATCATCATAACGGAGGATTTTTTTTTCATGTGTTGCCTCTAGCACCAATAGACTTTCTTGAGGGATCTAGTGGATGGCCCCAGCCTGTTTGTGTCGCAGGTAAATTTATTTTGAGTGGCTGCCATGATGTGTGATGCTTGCATGTTAGTTTTGACCTGATTATGGACTTCCTGGGAATGTGAGTGACATACAATGGATCAAACATCAGAGATGCCCCATTAATGTATTTTTCTCACTTATTACAAGCACACTGTCCATGTTTACCAGGGCAAGCCTTTGTGGTGAAGCACACAGCTTTTAATTACACAATTTGTTTTGAAGAGAATGGATCATCTATCTACATCTTCGACTTCTGTTCCCTCAGAGGAGCATCCCTCCTGGGGGTGGCTGTGGCAAAAGTGTTTCCATCTCCCTGTTCTGGCACTCCCTCTCAGCACACTCAATCCTCCTACTTTCAACTCTCTTGCTCCAATACTCCCTCACCCTATTGATCCACTTCACAGGTGGTCTTCCCCTGACACCCCTCCCTCAATCCTTTCCTCATGTCATTTTTATGATTTTCTTGTGAATCAACATCACTTCTACATTACCAATCACCCTTTCATGTCCTCCTCCTTCCCTCTGTCGTCCCTTCTTGTCACTATCTTCTGGTACACTGAGTCAAAGGTGGCACACACACTTGGAACTTTCAATCCAGCTCACAGCATAAGGAATATAAAGAGTGTATTTCTAGAGAAGATTTTCTACTGTGATGTTCTTCATGTTTGACAATACATTACACACCTCATGTTACACCCTCCATACAATAAAGAGGGAATGTTTAACACAGGCAAGTCTGGATGGTCTGAACAACATGTGCATTGCCAGCTGCATAATCCACCTGTCAGCTGTGGTTTGCTCTCCCTGTCCCTCACATCCTCTATTTCATTTCAGCTTCTTCCTCCTGTCTCAACTTTATCATTAAAATCCATTGACACAAGAGGTGGGAATAAGACTCAGCTGACATCTGCTCTCCAGCTAGTGGCAAAACAACATTCCTCCTCCCTCTCCTTTCTTGTCACGCAGACAGATTCATCAGTACATAAGATAGGAGTGATAGGAAGCCCAGGAAGCTCAGGAACAACACTACATACATATTTTATTTTGATATTTGCTATATAGGCAGAGGGAACTATAAAAAATTAAAGGTCACACCATTTTACTATTCTTACATGTCCTACCATCCAATAGTAAAGCATCTCTGTTAATCTGTCACAAGGCCGGTCACCTGCAAACCACATTAATGAAATTTTAATGGACATATTCTATGGAGAGCATGCACTTTCAAAGCCCTTTATTTATATTTGTACTTTGGGGGAGGCTACACTTTGATACAGCTTTTAAAAAAGTTTTCTTTGTAAAATTTATGGTAGAATAAATTCAGTGTTACCATATTTTTAAACATGTGAATATGAACTCTTTTTCCCTAGAACAGATTAATTTATTTTTCCTAAGTTTTAAAGTTTCAAGGAAATTTTGACTTCAACTTTTCACTTATTTTCATAAATTTAATTTTTTTTCAATATTTCATAGACTGATAGCCTTTTATCACAGATCCCAGCTTGTCTGCAGCTTCGCTCAGTCACAAAAGGACTAATGCAATATTCTGAAGCAATGAAGTTTGAAAACTACAGACATGCTGCACATGTGTGTCTGTGGGCACCGCAGGAAGGTAGTTCAAGATTTGGACAACTGCGGGCAGCTGTCATGGTGAGTTCCACTATAATTATGGTTATTCATCTCCTGCTGTTGCTGCTACTAATTAAATATATTTCAGAATACATGACGGCTTCGCCACAGGAAACCGCGTCATAGGAATAACTAAACCTATGGAGAAAATTCAATTTGGTTCTGGCCTTTGCCATTTTGCCCAACCCACACCTTTTTTTTTTTTTTTTTTTTTCTGTTTGTTCTAGCCCGTGCACCGGTAGGCATTATCTTCCTTTTGATGTTGTTCAGTCCGACCCTATGCTCACCACCTTATCCACTCGGCCACCGCCAACACCCACATTTTCACTCAGTACGTTTGGGGAAAATACAATTTGGTACTGGCTAGCCACCATTTTATCCTACATACGTGGGCGAATCTTGTCCCTGGGTTTCCCAGCAGGCTTGCTGGGACCGCCCAGGGTGCTCTCAAACGGGTGACGCTGCAGCACGAGTTGCCAACTCGGAGTGCCCGCTCCAGCCCAGTTTGGAGAGGTGGAGTGCCTCCGTGCTGTGATGACGTCATCAGCAAATATGGCTGCCCAAACAAACACATATAAGTGCTTCCATTGCATTTCACCTCTCTGTGCCACCATGACCACTGCAGCTTCCTTTTCATCCTCTGTTGCAAGGAGCTTGTCGGCCAGAACAGCTAGTGATGCATGTTTAAACGTCGTCAGGAAGATCAGCGAAAGCCATTTTGCTGCCAGAACAGTTGGTAAACATTGTCAGGAAGATCAGTGGATGCAATTTTGCTGCCAATGAGATGCCGTTACCATAGCAATGAAGAGGCTTAACTGAGGGGTGCACAAAAGCATTTGATAAAGGGTTCCAGAAGGGCTGGGTGCCCGGGGCGGCCTGAGTTGCTCTTTCAAACGCACCCCAGGGGAGACCACGAACCGCGTCATAGATGGTTTTACCCGCGTGATCTGAACATACGGATCTGAAACCATACCGCATCATAGGAAATTGTGCCTTATGAATCCGCGTCATACACGACTTGAGTGTATGTATATATATATATATATATATATATATATATATATATATATATATATATATATATATATATATATATATATATATATATATATATATATATATATATATCCAGATCCACAGGGGAAGATGGAGAGAGGTGAGATAGAGGAAGCAATGAAGTTAAAAATAAGAAAGGCCCGTGGAGCTGATGGCATAACAGCAGAAATGCTAAAGTATGGAGGAGGTGTATTTGTTGAGTGGATGTTATGGATATGTAACCTAGCATGGGAACAGGGTGAGGTACCAGAGGACTGGAGAAGGGCTATTGTTGTGCTGTTGTACAAGGGGAAAGGAAGCAGAGGTGATTGTAATAGTTACAAGGGAATAAGTCTACTCAGTGTGGCAGGACAAGAGAATGGAAGGGTTTTAAATGAGAGAATGAAGAAATAACTGAGAAAAGTGTAGGTGATGAACAAGAGGGTTTTAGGAAAGGGAGGGATTGTGTAGACCAAATATTTGCACTGAAAATGTTAGTTGAAAAATATCTAGAGAAGGATAGGAAGCTGTTTGCTGCTTTCAATGTCCTAGAGATTTTCTACATCAGTCATAGTGAAGTTCAAGGTAAGCTGAATATAATGAGACCAATATAAACCTGATCAGAGTGATGATAACGGAGTAATTGAACTAAAAAATAAACAAGCTAGTGTTTAGCACCTGATGTAACATGTATGGCATGGGAGTCATGGGAAGAAAGACCTGCAGCCCAGGGGTTAAAGCCATATATTTACAATGTAACCTTACATATAAAAAAATCCCTTAAAAATGGCTTTTTAAGGCACCATCAAACAGGTGATGCCAAAATTTCCCAGGCTGCTTTCAGAGCCAAAATCCTATCTCCATCATGTTTATCGTGAGCGTTTACATTATCTGACCAAGTTTCATTACTGTTGGGTTATAAATAGTATTTTTTTTATGGTGTCATATGAAAATCTACTTGAAATTGAAAAATTCTTTGTTTGATGAGATATTTAGCTTAGGGTATTCTGTAAATTCAACAATAAAGTTACACAGGAAAAATTCTCCTATCACTCCGAAAAAGGTTGAAAATGCCACTCTGAAAATAATGTAACAATCCATCTAGATTCTAGAATAAGAAAAATTCCAGAAATTCCGCCAAAAGAACAATTTTAGCACAAAAATGAAAAATGTCAAAATTGAGCAATTCTGGTCACTCAGATGTGTGGTGGCCCTTTAAAGCCAGGATTTATGTAGCATATTCAGCCTTATGTTTACAAAGTATATCAATGAGACGGTAAAGAATTACTTGTTAAAAGTGAAACTTGATTGTCTCATTGCCATAGCCTTAAACATGATTTAGGCTTATTCAGGTAGTTGCTTGCTGGGTATACACTCATAACTCGGATTACAAGCTTGATTCGTTCTATAATTTTGATCACAAACAAAAAAAACTCATAAACCAAAACAAACTTCCCCCTCAAAACGACAGCAAAAATATGGGGCTCGAATTTACGAAAAATCCTTTTATTTTATTTATTTTTTATTATTTACTTATTTTTCTTACTTGCTGCCTGTAGGTCATTCCTGTCAGGCACGTTTCATACGAATAGTTCTCATGCAGTGGATCAGTAAATTTACTGAGTACTGAGCTGTCAGTGAGTTGAGCAGACTCGGCACAGCCAGTTGATACGTGTCTAACACACATACCGTCCACACACTGTGTAACCTCACCCTGTAACTTGGGGGAAGGAGGTGGCTGAGTGGATAGCGTGATGGTGCTGCGTCCAGGATGACGCTGGTTCATGCCCTGCCAGGTGACACAAGCTGGGATTTTTCAGTCGCCGCCAAATGGCCTAAGAATACCCACATGCTGTCCTGAAGACCACCTATCAGCCCTGACTCTAGATTCTAGGATCAAAGATGAGTTCCAGGGGGTAGCATGAGCCAATGCAAGATGGCACCACTATGTATGAACAGTTGCCTGTGCCACAGTGGGCTTGGGCTGACCATCTGGCCCCATCAAGAGAGCCTACTGGCACCACAGGCTGTAACGGAGTTGCCAGCTGTGCCTACCGCCAACATGGTTGGATGAAAAAGATTCACTGTGACACCAGCTTCATGAACCCCATTCCCATTGTTTTCTGCTCTGATCGCTCGTCTTGCGGTGAATGAAGGGAACCAACGCTCGCGTCTGCAACTTGAACAAACAGGATGCTTTACACCAAGTCACCATTTGTAAACCAAGGCATTTTTAGTGAATTTCTTTTGCTCATAAATCAAAATATTTGTGAAGTAAGGCACCCGTAAACTGAGGTATTACTGTACTGTGGTTTACAGGTTACAGTCTTTTCTAAATACTAGCCATTTCTTCTTAATTTACCATAGTTGAGCTACATAGCATTTCACTGGGCACTTAGTAGTAAGCACATGTATCACATTTATTCCACATTCACTCCCACATAGCAAGTATTTACCTCAGGTATATTTCATTGCAGATGCAGTTAAGGTTTGATGGAACATTTGGGTTTCCTGGTGGCTTGATGAACAAAGGAGAGGATGTAGTAACAGGTCTCAACCGAGAGGTGAGTGAAGAGATTGGATGGGACTCGACTGCCCACCCCATCACCTTGAAGGACTACTTCAGTACTCAGGTAAAGATAACTATATACTGCAGCACTTGGGGCTTCTCCTTGTGGAACCATTATTGCAACTGGAACATTTACCTTAACAGATTTAATATTTAAATGGACTTGCAAACATGAGTGAAAGGGTCTCTTAACGTATCTTTCCTTTCCCATTCATATTTTTTCCAGTAATCATGTCTGGAAATACATCTCAATTTCACTCGTGCTATATCTATATGCTTTAGCTGTGCATGGCCTAGGTGCTCATATCTGTCACTTTGGCCCTTGAGCCTGTGGTGGGTTGGAACTCATTACCACGGGACACAATGCCGTGTTTGCAGTGCAGTGATAGCAAGATGCTGAGCCAAGGAATTGATCTATACTCTCAGGAGCAGGAGGCTAAGATGATTGGAAAATGTAAAGAGAAGAAAAGTGATGGGTGAAGAAATTGAGTTTTTGAGGCATCGAAGGACACCTTGTTCATGTTCCTTCTGCCCCGTTCAGAAATTATAGCAATCTGAGGATCAGCATTATGTAGTGTCCAGTCTTGAGTCCTGTAATTCCTGTTGGGGGGATCATGTGTTAAAAGATGTTGAGTAATGCAGAATAATGCATGTGCACATGTTATTTATCTTCTGTTGTTTTACAGGTAATTGATGGGCGAAACCTAGTGCTGCACTTCTTCATCAAGCAACTGACACTTGAACAGTTCTCAGCTGTAGAGAAAGGCTGTCCTCTGAGTAAAGACTATGGTGATGAGGTTAGTGGCTTTACCTTTACCTGTTTGCTTTTTCTTGCCTGCAGCTTTGGTATATGCAACTGGGTACATCCTCACACGTATTCTCTCCATTTCATCTAAAACAATAAAGAGATAATATCTTTTTCTCATGATATCCTTCAGTGCTTTGCTGATAAACGGGAAATCGCAGTATTATTTTTTCATTCTACCTCTAACTCTAACACTTCCCAGTGGTTACTTCTTCTTAACTGACAGCTAACAGTTTCCAGTCTTTTACATATTTGTATGACATGATAGCTCATCCGTAAAGGATATCGTTCTTCCAATTTTTCATTCATATGCATCCCTGTGCTTGCAGCATTTTTGGAAATAATAATATTAATGATGATAATTATAATAATGATAATAATAATTATTATACAGAAAGATCTCCCATCTATCGAGTTCACATTGAATGACTTTGCATCTACCAACACTACTGTACCCGCTTCCCATATTATTATCTAACAAGAAAGTTTTGAACCTTATGAAAAAAATCCTGGGCATGGTTCAAATTAGCCACCACCTTGGTCGAGTGCATGATGTCATTGTTGTCCACCTTCCCCTCACCCTGCCTCTCCCCAGTTCCTTAACTCAGTCTTTGCCTCAAACCTTGCCATACATATGTATTGTGGTGTTGTATAGGTGTCTCTTTCTGCCTCAAGGAGACACTCATTCAGAAAAAATTACCAACAACTCTCCAATCATTCCTTCATACCCTGTGAAAGTGTCAGGTGTCCACGACAAAATCTTCCCTGTCAAAAAAAAAAACAAAAAAAAAAAAAAAAAAAAACATCATGGGGTATCTTTGAATAATCCTCTCTTTGCATACCCTAGTTTTCTATTTTACAGCATTGTTTATACCATTTCACACTATAGAAGCTCGTTTTTGGCTTAGTTTTTGTGATATTTCCGTAAAAATATATCACTACTGATATGGCATCAGCCCTTGATGAGAGCTCTTGGCTTGTGTGCTGCTCCCCCCGAGGGCTGTGTCTGAGCAAAACAGAAGTTTTCCCAGAACGTAAGTTTTGGGTACTTGAAGCGACACTCCTCCCTTATATATATATTTTTTTGTTTAACACATTTTCGATATCTCCTTTAGCCATGATTTGACTGGCGGTGCTACTGTCACAATCAAGAGGAGATTGCGTTTTTCCCAAAGAGAGAGCCAGTCTTGATCCTCTCCTCAAACTGGGGGGCATGCACTGAGTGTTTCCTCTTGACATGTGACTTCAAGTTGTAAAGGCTCGCCGTCCATCCGTCAGTGATGGTCTCCTTGGGGTGGCACATGATACACCAGAAGTGCAAGACATTGGCATTCGTCATATCTCTTGATTTAAGGACAAAGTACTTCTCCAGGTTAGGCCACGGGTTCTGGAACTTCTGGCACTCCTGGCTGTCAGCTTGAGTGTCCTCCACCTAACCTACAGCTGCTGCCGGCTCTCTAACAGGGTCAGCATCCAAAAATGGAAACCATGGAATTATTGCACCATGCAGCTCAACTGGTGCTGTCTGCTCACAACGGACAAAAACAAACCTGTATGAATTTTTTAGTGGACTTAAAGTTAGCGGAGGAGGAACTACATTTAGTAGAAGCTAATTGGTCTGCTAACTGTTTCCAAAGTTAGCGAAAATGCTAATCAGCTGACGAAAAAGTTAGCTTCGATAATTAGCGGTTAGTGGATTAGCGGAAATGTGCCCACCAGCGATGGATCAAATACTGATTTTTTATAAGTCAAATACAAATACATTTGTTAGGGATTCCAAAAATACAAATACAAATACAAATAATTTTATTCCTGAATCTAAAAATACAAATACAAGTACAGGTAATTTTGAGTAGCATGGCAGCGTATTGTTGTTCAAGTGGCGCGCAGGAAGAACTGAGCTCAGCTGTGTGGCCGCAGCGCTGTGTGAGTCCAGTTGCATGAGACATCTGGTGGCCACTCCATAAAATATTGCATATAAGTGAAAAAAACGTGTAAATTAAACATTTATTTGGATTTTGGACCCCGCGTTATTTAAAAAACGCATAAACCAAACTTGCAGAAATCGAGAGTTACCTGTACTGGTTCAAAAAATACAAACAAAAATACAAATACTCTTATTCCAGATTCCAAAGATATAAATAAAAATACCTGAAATTATGCAAAAAATATAAACATACTTTTTTCACACGTTTACACTTTACATATCATAATTGCATTTTATTATCATTAATGCCCGGAAGGTTTCTGGGCCGAGTCTTGCTCACTCAGGAGTGTAAAAACTGGCAGCCTTGCTAAACACCCTTTCAGATGGTGCTGATGTTGCACGGCACCCTAGAATATTCTTGGCAAAGTGCTTAAAAATTTTGAAGCTTTTTGTACCACACCAGTACCTCAGTGGGTTGACATCAAAAGGCAGAACACCTTCTTCTAGGTATGTTTCAAGTTCTGCCTTCACCACTGTAGAGTCGTTTGTTGATGCACTTGCCATCATTTGCCCAGCTGGAGGCATGTAGGCAAAAAGACGTGGTCATTGTCTCTGTCTCTCTCTCTGTCTCTCTGTCTCTGTCTCTCTGTCTCTGTCTCTGACCTGTTTTATATTTTCAGTACCAAAATTTATTGAAAAAAAACATCCATTAATATGCAAATTGCAATAGTGTGATATGTTTAAGAACTCGGATAATGAAAAACAAAAATGGTACACCCTTCTCAATGCTGCCCATGCCTCAAATACTTTGTTTACATTCACAAGCTGATCAGCTGCCTGTAGTCATGTTCAGTACCTGTTTTATATTTGCATTATTAGTATTTATTGAAAAGAAACATGCATCAGTAAATAATTTGCAGTAGTGTGATACATTTAACCTGTAAGAGGTCAACCACGTATAGATACATGAAGCCGATGTTTAAAGTTTAAAGTTTAAAGTGTGGGGCAGATTTGAAGCTGGTGCTAAGAAAAGGGCAGCACTTACCGGTCCCTATGTTATTTCATCTATCTGCTTCCACAGAAAGGCAATAACTTCTTGAAAGACTAGCCTTCTTGTCATTCCTGAAAACTTCCATATTCACAAGAAACATCAGGAAGGGGAATGACCTTGTCCTCGCTTGGATGCTTCCCTGCATGTCCCCTTACTCACTCACTGAAATTACTACTACATTCTGCAGCACTGTGTTTATAATAGTTGATGCAGCACTGTGTTCATAATAGTTGATGCAGCACTGTGTTCATAATAGTTGATGCAGCACCGTGTTCATAATAGTTGATGCAGCACCGTGTTCATAATAGATGATGCAGCACTGTGTTCATAATAGTTGATGCAACACCGTGTTCATAATAGTTGATGCAGCACTGTGTTCATAATAGTTGATGCAGCACTGTGTTCATAATAGATGATGCAGCACCGTGTTCATAATAGTTGATGCAGCACTGTGTTCATAGTAGTTGATGCAGCACTGTGTTCATAATAGTTGATGCAGCACTGTGTTCATAATAGTTGATGCAGCACCGTGTTCATAATAGTTGATGCAGCACCGTGTTCATAATAGTTGATGCAGCACTGTGTTCATAATAGTTGATGCAGCACTGTGTTCATAATAGTTGATGCAGCACTGTGTTCATAATAGATGATGCAGCACCGTGTTCATAATAGTTGATGCAGCACTGTGTTCATAGTAGTTGATGCAGCACTGTGTTCATAATAGTTGATGCAGCACTGTGTTCATAATAGTTGATGCAGCACCGTGTTCATAATAGTTGATGCAGCACCGTGTTCATAATAGTTGATGCAGCACTGTGTTCATAATAGTTGATGCAGCACCGTGTTCATAATAGTTGATGCAGCACTGTGTTCATAATAGTTGATGCAGCACTGTGTTCATAATAGTTGATGCAGCACTGTGTTCATAATAGTTGATGCAGCACTGTGTTCATAATAGTTGATGCAGCACCGTGTTTATAATAGTTGATGCAGCACCGTGTTCATAATAGTTGATGCAGCACTGTGTTCATAATAGTTGATGCAGCACTGTGTTCATAATAGTTGATGCAGCACCGTGTTCATAATAGTTGATGCAGCACCGTGTTCATAATAGTTGATGCAGCACCGTGTTCATAATAGTTGATGCAGCACCGTGTTCATAATAGTTGATGCAGCACCGTGTTCATAATAGTTGATGCAGCACCGTGTTCATAATAGTTGATGCAGCACCGTGTTCATAATAGTTGATGCAGCACCGTGTTCATAATAGTTGATGCAGCACCGTGTTCATAATAGTTGATGCAGCACCGTGTTTATAATAGTTGATGCAGCACCGTGTTCATAATAGTTGATGTGTATTCTCTGTACAGCATGATGTTCACTTATGTCACAAATAAGTAAATTTATATTGTTTAACAATATAGTTTAGACATTACAGCCTATGGTTCATTGTTACAGGTGATGGGCAGTGTACGGGTGCCTCTCTATACTATGGCCAACATGTATAATGGGCTGCCAGCTTTCATAAATAACAAGTTTGTTGGTTCAGCCAAGCAACAGCTACTACTTGCACTCCACCATGTTAAGTTATTCACTGAGGAAGAAATCAATGAAGTGATTCTTAAAAGCCAGAATCTAAAACTGAGTTCCAAACAGTTTTAAAGTGTTGAATGTACTGTTTTTTTTTAAATTTATTTATGCAACAAGGTATGATATATGGGCATGACCGCCCATATGTATTTTTCCCCATAGGTTATTAAGTTCGCCATTTGCGCATTCGCCAATTGCGCACCTTCAGACCGCCCATATGTGCGCAAATGGTGAGGTTATACTGACAATGCAAGAACAATCTATATATCTATCTGTATCGCCGACACCCTGTTCCCTCAGGAACTTCCCTCCATGGGCAGCCATGGCAGAAGTTTCTCCATCTCTCCCTGTACTGGCACTCTCTCAGCAAACTCAGTCTTGTTACTTCCAACTCTCACTCCAATATTTACTCACCCTATTGATCCACTTCACAGGTGGTCTTTTCCTGACACACCCTTCCTCAATCCTTTCCTCACACACTCTTCACAAATTAATTTTCATACATTCTCATCACGTGTCCAAATCATCTCAGTGTACCACGCTTCACCCATTCGACCACTCCACAATTCACTCCCTTTGCTGTCATACCCATACCAAACCTCTCATAGAAGCTCTCATTACTTTCTCCATCCCATCCTGAAACACCACATTCACCTCTTATATAACTCATTTCCACTGCACATATTCTTGATTGAAGTGCTGCATTCCATGTCCTCAGCTTTGATGCACATGACAGAGTTGGCAGGATAATATTATTCCCTAAGCCCCTCTTTACCTTCATGCTCACACTTCCTCCACTCAACTTTTTCCAATTCACTTACTACCACGGCCTGATCACATGTTGGACTTGTAATTGCCAGCAGGTACCCTCCCGACATGAGCAAGTGCAGTTTATCGTCAATCTATGGGTACTGCCAGGACCTCACACACCACACACCCCATCCCCCTCAGTCAGTGGAAAAAATCCAGCCTGAGCGGGCTTGAACCGCCGCCCCGTCAGGCCGTGAAGCCTGGCAGTGCAGCGCTCTAACCATCTGCGCTCTTTCCTCTTTCCTTCACCTCACCT
This sequence comes from Eriocheir sinensis, assembly GCF_024679095.1. Taxonomy (NCBI): domain Eukaryota; kingdom Metazoa; phylum Arthropoda; class Malacostraca; order Decapoda; family Varunidae; genus Eriocheir; species Eriocheir sinensis. Next base: position 6,402,876 of record NC_066564.1, read on the forward strand.
TCCATACTTCCATGCTTACACAAAACCACCCCCAAATATTTAAACTCAGTCACCTCCTCCATTCTCTCTTCCCCCACCCATATCCTTCACTTCATTGTGCTCTTTGCTCTAATTCTATTCAGCTTTGCAAAATCAATGGTCTACTTTCTTGTCCTCTAAATACCATAACCTTACTCTTTCCAATATTCACTTTAAGTTTTCTTCTCTTACTCACCCTGTCAAACTCATCCACTATCCTCTGTAGCATTCTCTCATTCTCTGCAAACAAGACTATTGTCTGCAAACAGGACTGACATCAATGACTCCCCTGTACCTTTCACTTTCAGTCTTGGACCTAGCTCCCCCACTCTGTCCTTCATTTTTCTCAACAACCAACAAGCCTTCAGCTTCGTTCCTCTGGTTTGTTATCTTACTATCAAGTGTGCTTCTTAGTTGTTGGGGTTAAGCATCACAAAGGTTAAATTATGAAATATATTATCTTAGTGATTGGTGTTAAGCAGCACAAAGGTTAAATTATCATGAAGTTTATTCACATTCACTTTAGTAATTCTGTTGGTAATGGTAGCGAGCTTTACTGAAGTTAATTAACAACATTATTTACAACTCATCGTTCTGTTGGTAGCATGTAACCGAGCTTAACTGGAGTTAGTTAACAATACTAATTACAACTCACCATTTTGTTTACCATGTAAGGGCATACTCATCACAGATCATGTCATTATAAAAATATATATATAGTGCACTGGCCATAGCTATGTTATTTTATTTGTGGTCATGTGTTAGTGTTTGTAGTCATGTAAGTGCAATTTAGTTGAGCTGGTAAAGCCTTCACACAAATTTCAAATGTCGCTATTGAATATAACATGTTTTCATCAACTCAACATAATCATCACATATTATATGGCCGGGTGAAAACAGCACCCTGCGCCGTATCCGAGATTGCTGCGCGCGCCAAATTTCAAATGTCGCTATTGAATATAACAAGTTTTCAGCCATAAACTCAACATAATCATCATGTATTATATATGAAAACATGCATAATTAAATGATGCACATAAAGAAGCATAAATTAATTCATAATTTTGAGATGTAAGTATAAATATAGAGATGAAATAACTCGTATATTGGCTAAAGCGAGCCAGGACGCAGTATGCGCGTCCTCGGATATGGTACGGGGCATGCAAGGACGCAGTATACGCATTCTCGTGTTGAAGGGGTTAAAGAAGTTTTACTGTAATTTGATAAGATAATGTAAAAAATGTGGGGCAGATTTGAAGCTGGTGCTAAGAAAAGGGCAGCACTTACCGGTCCCTATGTTATTTCATCTATCTGCTTCCACAGAAAGGCAATAACTTCTTGAAAGACTAGCCTTCTTGTCATTCCTGAAAACCTCCATATTCACAAGAAACATCAGGAAGGGGAATGACCTTCTCCTCGCTTGGATGCTTCCCTGCATGTCCCCTTACTCACTCACTGAAATTACTACTACATTCTGCAGTTGATGTGTATTCTCTGTACAGCATGATGTTCACTAATGTCACAAATAAGTAAATTTATATTGTTTAACAATATAGTTTAGACATTACAGCCTATGGTTCATTGTTACAGGTGATGGGCAGTGTACGGGTGCCTCTCTATACTATGGCCAACATGTATAATGGGCTGCCAGCTTTCATAAATAACAAGTTTGCTGGCTCAGCCAAGCAGCAGCTACTACTTGCACTCCACCATGTTAAGTTATTCACTGAGGAAGAAATCAGTGAAGTGATTCTTAAAAGCCAGAATCTAAAACTGAGTTCCAAACAATTTTAAGGTGTTGAATGTACTGTTTTTTTTTATATTTATTTATACAACAACGTATGATGTTTTATATATATATATATATATATATATATATATATATATATATATATATATATATATATATATATATATATATATATATATATATATATATATATATATATATACATACAACTTTGATGATTAATTGGTACTGTAAAAAGTATCTATAAAAATTAAATTACTGAAATGGTGACATTACAGGTAAAAAGGTCTCAGTTGGTTCTGATCCAACAACATTTGTCCTTGTTTAGGGGCATATGTAACTGTTTTAGAGATCATATTTAATTTATATTCTTTACTTCAGTTCTTTTATTGCAAGTTATTAAATGTGAATTGTGTGTGTGTGTGTGTGCATGTGTGTGTATTTATCTAGTTGTATTTACCTAGTAGTGACATACGGGAAAAGAGCTACGCTCGCGCTGTCCCGTCTCCATATCCACTCTTGTCCAACTTTTCCCTAAAATCATGAATGTTTCTTGCACAAACCACCTCTTCCTCTAGCCTATTCCTTAGCTCAATGCTTCTGTTTGGGAAGCTAAACTTTTTCACATCTCGCCTACACGTGGTCGCCCTCAATTTCTTTCCATGTCCTCTCATCTCTCTCTCGTTCCACACACACAGGTCCTCTCTGTCCAAATGCTCCACTCCGCTCGCCACCCTGTATACCGCTATTTGGTCTCCTCTTTCTCTTCTTCTCTCCAGGGTTGTGAGCCCCATGCTATTGAGTCTCTCCTCATAAGTCCGATCTCTAAGTTCTGGTACCATCTTAGTTGCCACTCTCTGTACTCTTTCCAGCTTTCTTATATTCTTCTTTTTGTGAGGAGACCAGACCGCTGCTGCATACTCCAACCTTGGCCTTATCATTGTAACTTATTTTCTTCATCATCTCCTTGTCCAAATACACAAATGCCGTCCTTATGTTCCTCAGCAAATTCATAGTTTGTCCCGTTATCCTGTTGATGTGTTTGTCTGGTTACATGTTCTCTGAGACAGTCACTCTCAAATCTTTTTCTTCCACTACTCTGCATATTATCTCACTTCCCATCTTATAATCATATTCACGTCTACTTCCTCTCCTACCACACTCTATTTTTTTTACATTTCCCAAGGTTGAACTCCATCTGCCATGTACCACTCCACTCCCATATTTTATCCAGGTCCCTTTGCAATGCCTCACAGTCCTTCACATCTTTCACTCGTCTCAATAGCTTTGCATCATCTGCAAACAAACTCACATAGCTGGTCACTCCGTCCACCATATCATTTATATAAACAGCAAACATTATTGGCGCCAACACCGAACCTTGTGGGACCCCACTCATCACAGGGCACCAGTTGAAAACCTTGTCCCTGATTATCGTCCTCATTTCCCTTTTAGTTAGGAAGTCCTCCAGCCACTTAATCAGTCCATCACCCACTCCACCCCTATTTTTAATTTTCCAAATTAGTCTTCCGTGTGGCACTTTGTCGAATGCCTTTTTCAAATCCAGGCAACTCTACCCCCCCAGCCTTCTCTCTCTTGTATTAAATGTCACCCTTGAGTAATAACACAACAAGTTGGTGACACAAGATCTCCCTCTCCTAAATCCAAACTGGCAATCCGAGATCATTTTCTCACTTTCTAAGAAATCCGACCACCTGTTTTTAACCAGCCTCTTGCATATCTTCGCAACCACACTAGTGAGTGATACCGGTCTGTAATTTAATGGGTCCTCTCTCTTTCCTCCCTTAAAAATTGGTACTATGTTCGCTCTCTTCCAATCTTGTGGTAACTTTTCTTCACTCAGGGAGGCACTCATTATGGAGTGCAGTTTCTCTGCAAGTTGCTCACTACATTCTTTCAAGATCTACCTTGATACTCCATCCTGCCCCGTCGCCTTTCTAACATCCAGCTTGTTCAAGCTTTCCTTGACCTCCTGCATAACCCTTCCTCTTTCCTGGCCCGGTGGTTGTACAGATTCTTCTTTTGTGAAAACTCTATGGAAGCTGTTGTTCATCACTTCTGCCATCACTGCTGGGTCCTCAGATGTAGTTCCATCCATTTTCAGTTTATCGATTGTTTCTCTATTCTTTAATTTGCCGTTCACATGTCTATAGAATAGTTTGGGTTGGTCTTTGCACTTGTCGATTATATCTTTTTCATATTTCCATTTTTCTTCTCTTCTAATCTTTGTATATTCATTCCTTGCTTGTTTGTAATTGTTCCACGAGTTGATTCTTCTTCGTCTCCTCCATCCCTTCCAAGCTTCCTCCTTTCTCTTTCTAGCTGCCTCTCATCAACCACTCCTTTTTACCAACATCCTTTTTGGTTACCTTAGGGTGTGTGTGTGTGTGTGTGTGTGTGTGTGTGTGTGTGTGTGTGTGTGTGTATTTACCTATTTGTATATACCTATTTGTAGTCTACAGGGCCCGAGCTAAACTCTAATAGTCCCGTCTTCATATCTACTTTCATCCAGCCTTTCCTTCATTTGATCGACACTGCTCGCCTTCACCACCTCTTCCTGCAAGCTGTTCAAGGTGTTAATATTTCTTCAGTAAAACCTCACCGTTTATGCCCATATGGGCGGTCTGAAGGTGCGTAAATGGCGAAGGCGCAAATGGCGAACTTAATAACTTATGGGGAAAAATACATATGGTCACGGCCCCAAAACCCCCCTACCAGCAAAAAAAAAAAAAAAAATAAATAAATAAAAAAAAAGCCATGATGGTGGTGGGAAGGTGAGGCAGAAAACATCGAGTAATCGCAGTCACCACGAGACCAGGAGAGGCGATCGGGCAATGGCGGGAAACGACATGTTGTGTACGTTGGCAGTGTTCTTCACTAGCGGCTAGCCAGCTGGTTTCAAGGTCGGTAGTGGTGATGAAGGTGGTGCTGATGGTGGTGGTGAGGAAAGAGGTGGTGGTGGTGATGATGAAGGCGAGGTGGTGATGAATGTTGTGTAGTGATGAAAGTTGTGATGGTGATGGAAGAAGTGGTGGTGATGAATGTTGTGTAGTGATGAAAGTTGTGATGGTGATGAAAGAAGTGGTGGTGATGAATGTGGGGTAGTGATGAAAGAAGTGGTGGTGATGAATGTGGGGTAGTGATGAAAGAAGTGATGGTGATGAATGTGGGGTAGTGATGAAAGAAGTGGTGGTGATGAATGTGGGGTAGTGATGAAAGTTGTGATGGTGATGAAAGAAGTGGTGGTGATGAATGTGGGGTAGTGATGAAAGTTGTGATGGTGATGAAAGAAGTGGTGGTGATGAATGTGGAGTTGTGATGAATGTGGGGTAGTGATGAAAGTTGTGGTGGTGAGGGAAGAAGTGGTGGTGATGAATGTGGGGTAGTGATGAAAGTTGTGGTGGTGAGGGAAGAAGTGGTGGTGATGAATGTGGGGTAGTGATGAAAGTTGTGGTGGTGATGAATGTGGGGTTGTGATGAATGTGGGGTAGTGATGAAAGTTGTGGTGGTGATGAAAGAAGTGGTGGTGATGAATGTGGGGTAGTGATGAAAGTTGTGGTGGTGATGAAAGAAGTGGTGGTGATGAATGTGGGGTAGTGATGAAAGTTGTGGTGATGAAAGAAGTGGTGGTGATGAATGTGGGGTAGTGATGAAAGTTGTGATGGTGATGAAAGAAGTGGTGGTGATGAATGTTGTGTAGTGATGAAAGTTGTGGTGGTGATGAAAGAAGTGGTGGTGATGAATGTTGTGTAGTGATGAAAGTTGTGGTGGTGATGAAAGAAGTGGTGGTGATGAATGTGGGGTAGTGATGAAAGTTGTGTGATGAAAGAAGTGGTGGTGATGAATGTGGGGTTGTGATGAAAGTTGTGGTGGTGATGAATGTGGGGTAGTGATGAAAGTTGTGGTGGTGATGAAAGAAGTGGTGGTGATGAATGTGGGGTAGTGATGAAAGTTGTGATGGTGATGAAAGAAGTGGTGGTGATGAATGTGGGGTAGTGATGAAAGTTGTGGTGGTGATGAAAGAAGTGGTGGTGATGAATGTGGGGTAGTGATGAAAGTTGTGATGGTGATGAAAGAAGTGGTGGTGATGAATGTGGGGTAGTGATGAAAGTTGTGGTGGTGATGGAAGAAGTGATGGTGATGAATGTGGGGTAGTGATGAAAGTTGTGATGGTGATGGAAGAAGTGGTGGTGATGAATGTGGGGTAGTGATGAAAGTTGTGATGGTGATGGAAGAAGTGATGGTGATGAATGTGGGGTAGTGATGAAAGTTGTGGTGGTGATGGAAGAAGTGGTGGTGATGAATGTTGTGTAGTGATGAAAGTTGTGATGGTGATGGAAGAAGTGATGGTGATGAATGTGGGGTAGTGATGAAAGTTGTGGTGGTGATGGAAGAAGTGGTGGTGATGAATGTTGTGTAGTGATGGAAGAAGTGATGGTGATGAATGTGGGGTAGTGATGAAAGTTGTGATGGTGATGGAAGAAGTGGTGGTGATGAATGTGGGGTAGTGATGAAAGTTGTGATGGTGATGGAAGAAGTGATGGTGATGAATGTGGGGTAGTGATGAAAGTTGTGATGGTGATGGAAGAAGTGGTGGTGATGAATGTTGTGTAGTGATGAAAGTTGTGATGGTGATGAAAGAAGTGGTGGTGATGAATGTGGGGTAGTGATGAAAGTTGTGGTGATGATAGTGGTAGTGGTGATGAAAATGCATGGTGGTGGTGGTAGTGAAAGTAGAGGGGATGGTGACTTCATCACCGTATACCACCACCTTCGTCACAACTACCACTGTCACCACCACCACCACCACCTGCATCACCACCATCGCCACCTTCATCACCACAACCACCTTAACCACCACCACTGTCTTCATCATCACTACCACTATTATCACCACCACCATCACCTTCATCACTGCCACCACCTTCATCACCACCACCACCACCTTCACCACCAACACTTCTTGCATCACCACCACAACCTTGATCACCACCACCACATTCATAACCCCCAACACCTTTATCACCGCCACCACCTTCATCTCCACTACCACCACCTTTATCACCTTCGTCACCACCACCACCTTCATCACCACCGCCAACTTCATCACCACCATGGACATGTTTACCAATACTACGTAGAAATCTAAATTTACGCGGGAGACGGCACTAAGTGGTGGGGGGGGCGAGGTGCGCAATTGGCAAGACCACCTGCGCAAATTGGTGGGACGATGGCCGCAAATCAAGGCTGCGCAAATGGTGATATATATATATATATATATATATATATATATATATATATATATATATATATATATATATATATATATATATATATATATTACTCATTTCTTATCATTTTCATATGAATAATCACAAGAAAAGTAATTGAATTTCAATTGTGCTGTTGTATCTGAGAGTGTCTGCTGAAAACCGATTAGATCTTCGTACACTTGAGGTAATGTCACCACTTTTTACAGTAGCTATTAATCATTAAAATCAGCATCCCACTGCACTGTTATTATTGTGATCCTTCTGTACATATCTCCATTATATATATATATATATATATATATATATATATATATATATATATATATATATATATATATATATATATATATATATATATATATATATATATATATATATATATATATATATATATATATATATATATATATATATATATATATATATATATATATATATATATATATATATATATATATATATATATATATTTGTTATTTATATTGAGTTTATGATTCCTGTGTTTTGGGCTGGTCAATAAAATGTTGAAAATACAGCTATGAATATCAATATCATTTAACTTTAGTTAAACCTACAGCTATGAATATCAGTATCACTTAAGTTTAGTAAAATGGTTCTGATATAATTGCCAATGCATTATTCCATTCAAAATATGACTAGCTCAGAATTTTCCACCAATTGGCTTAGACTTAATTACCATTCTATTGCTAAATATGTCTGTGCTGTTTATCTCTCACCTAACTCTTACCAACTATGTAAAATTCTTTGACTAGTTGAATTCTAGAGTGGAACACATCTTGACTCAGTCTCTCCTGGGAGAAATCTCCATTTTAGGAGATTTCAGAACTCGCCACCAACTTTTCTTTCATCCTCTCACAGACCAGCTTGGTGAATATGCTCACAACTTTACTCTCCTCAGTGATCTAGAGCAGCTGGTACAGCCTCCTACGTTTATCCTCAACTGCCCTGGAGACACACTCAATACTGTAGACCTCTTCCTAACCTCTAATCGTTCAGCTTATTCTATTAAACTTTTGTCTTCATTGGCCTTCTCCAATTACGTATAATCTTATTACCACATTCAGTCCTATCACTCCTGTATAGCTTCTGGACCCACCAAAAAGGCAGTGATCCTGGCATTATGTTTCAGCTCGGTCAGATGACCTAAGGATGTACTTTTCTGATTTCCCATGGAATAATTGCTGCTCCCAAATCAGAGACCCTTCTCTGTATGCCCAGTGCATCACTGAGGTGACTCTCTTTGGGATGGAGGCACACATTCCACATACTTTCTCTACTCCTCATACTAAAACATGCTGGTTCAATCATGCTTTTTCTCATGCTATAAAAGACAGAGAGGTAGCTCACAAATAGTACCTGAACCTTCAATCTCCTGCTAATCATGGTCTTAAAATTTCTGCTCAGAATCACTCCAAATATATTCTTTGACTTACCAAAAACTCCTCCATCAATAGAAAATGACAACACATTTTCAAATTCCACCAGAGACTTATGGCACATATCCAGACATATCAAACAATTTTACCTCTTCATCTTTTCCACCTCTCCTTAGTTCTGATGGCAACACTGCCGTCACATCTGTCTTCCTGTTGAAAGTATGCCTATATATATATAGCCTCTGCCTAAGAGGGGTGACCCTCTGATCCTTCAAACTACCATCCTATAGCTTTACTTTCTTGTCTCTACAGCTGTTGAAACAATCCTTAACAGGAAAGTTCTTAACCCTCTCGCACACCGTAAGTTTCCAATAAGTTCTGTTCCACTCATCATGCATTTCTCAGGTCCGACCGGCCTTTTTTTGCCGCCGCGATACTCCACATTCCCGGACGTATCTTACCCTCACAGATATATCGTACCCCAATAAATTTGGTATCAATGGCTTCATAAAGACATATAGAGGAAAATATATATATATATATATATATATATATATATATATATATATATGTTATATATATATATATATATATATATATATATATAAACAATACAAACTTGTTTCAAGTCTCCGTATAGAGTATTGTAGACAATAAATCCTAAGTACCAACTCTTCCCCACTCGCTAGCTCGAAATTTTGTGGGCCAATTTTTTAGCCGAATATATGTTTCGAAGCGAAATTTAGTGAGGATTCTTATGGTATCCTCAAAATCCTCATACGCCTATTAGTTTCCGAGTTACACCGAGAAAACTTCATTTTTTTCCTCTCCCGTCAGAGTAGGCTAACAACTAAAAATCGCTCAAAGCTCCTCATCTACGCTCCTTAGAAAGGTTGCCATATGTTACCATTAAGAAACTTATCCCAACAAATGACGCTCCCAGATTTGACGCACTCACCGAAAACTTAATTTTTAATATTTTTATTACTTCTATGGAGCGTTTCGCGTCATCTTGCGCCAGGACCTCTTCCCCTTTGATGACGCTAAACACGTCATCGTGCGCGAGAAGGTTAACTGTCTATCAACTTAAGACCTGTGATCACCAGTATGGGTTCCACTAGTGATCTTACTTTTCTAACTGACTCCTGATCATTCTCTTCCAGCTGTTGAAGTGAAACTTTTGCTGTTTCCTTAAGTATCTTGAAAGCTTTTGACAATCTAGCACAAATATTAGCTTTCCTAACTACCCTCCTACGGGTTCTATCCGTCTCTCTGTACTTTTATCTCCAGTTTCCTTTCCGGCCTATCTATCTCTGCTGTGGTTGACAGTCACTGTTCTTCCCCTAAACCTATCAAGAGTGGCGTCCCCCCAGGACTCTGTCCTGTCTCTCACTCTCTGTATAGTTCATTTATGATCTTCCCAAAACAAATTGTCCTATTCACATATCTGCCACATCTCTGCATTATTCAATATATTTTCATTGAAGATCCTTGCCTCAGGATTTACAAGATTCATGTCTGTACACTGCAGAACCATTAACCTCAGAGAGAGAGAGAGAGAGAGAGAGAGAGAGAGAGAGAGAGAGAGAGAGAGAGAGAGAGAGAGAGAGAGAGAGAGAGAGAGAGAGAGAGAGAGAGAGAGATTATTTCAACTATTATTCAAGGACTCAGTAAAACACAAAGTCATGTACACATACATATATTAATTACATGACGAAATTTGACGCTTGGCCTCATGTTCGCAGGTCATGTATATATATTTTGTAGATTAATGTGCATGTATCACATTACTGGGGAGTAAAGTAAGAAAAGGGATGAAGACTGCATATAGCAGTAAACAGTGGTGGTCCCATATTTGATTTTATGCTAGGAACTGTATGTTGCCGGTGGGACACACCTTGCCGGACGGCCCGCTCACACAGCCCGCGGCATCCACGCCATAAGCCGCCTGCACGGCGGGTGCCGCCTAGGAATAGAGCAGTAGGTAGCATATTTAGCATATAGTTATAATAATAATAATAATAATAATAATAATAATAATAATAATAATAATATAACAACAATAATAATGATAATATTAATACATAATAATAATAATAATAATAATAATATAATAATAATAATAATAATAATAATAATAATAATAATAATATATTTATAATAATATATTAATAATAATAATAGTTAGTGGAAGCTTTAATTGATATATGTAAAGATGTGTGTGTGTGTGTGTGTGTGTGTGTGTGTGTGTGCGTGTGTGCGTGCGCACACACACACACACACACACACACTAAAAAAATGTGGGTAGGTGGGTGTGGGCGCACGTTCTAATAATGCATTCCTACCTGGTAAATGAGGGGGCGGGCGGCGGCGGGGGCGCGTACGGCATTGAGGGCGGCGAGGTGGGCGTGGGCAGCGTTTCCGAAGAAGGCCCAGGCGGGAGTGTTAAACTGGACGGGGCCGGAAGGACCAACCAAGCCTGACGGTCCAATGGAGCCTGAGGGTCCGACTATCCCAGAAGTGGGCATGGCCGAGCAAGCCGCCGCCAGACACAGCACCGCCTGTGGGAGTCATTACGCAGGTCAAGTTTGACCGCATATGGAAGAACGCTGCCTCACCTCAGTGGTGGACGGACCCTTGAAAGTCACAAAGATATTGTAGATTGATAACTGATCATTTTTAGATACTTTCAATTGATAAATAAGGCTAACACAGCGTCGTGAGTGCTAACTGAAAATCGCTCCTAAGTTGGATTTAAGACTTACCAGAACCTTCATGTTGTCTGTTGGAGTTGAGATTATCTCTGTGCGTGCGTGTGGTTGTCCTCTTATATACGCCTAGTTGTGACGTCACTAGGGATTATAGCCAATCAAGACCCACCATATATATACTTTTTTCTATATTCTGAGGGTCACCAAGTCTGGCTGACGCTCAGGGCAAGGGGCGGGGAAGGACACTACCGCCTTGTAAGCAAACGCTGCTTATATGCGCAGGTGGTAGACTGCGGAACAACTAATACCTTTATTTTAGTGAGTATCTCTGTCTAAATTTACTCACAAAAATGCGTGATAGAAAAAGAGGGCATTCCTGATTCATCTTCTACGTATGTGCATGCATCATAGGTTTCGAAAAGAGAGCGCGGACAAAATAACGGGGTGATTGGCAAACTGGTGTGTGTTGAATAACGCAAAAAAGTCTTGGTGTTAGAGAGAGAGAGAGAGAGAGAGAGAGAGAGAGAGAGAGAGAGAGCAGAGGTATGACAAGTGGGGCAGTCCCGTTGCTAGTCTGTCCTTGTGCAGGGAAAAAAAAGTGTTGTCCTTTGATATTTAGTCGGTGTAGGTGGCAACAGCTGAATTCTACCGGGTAATGCAACCTCAAGCAAACTTCAAATAAGCAAGTAAGTCAATGAATACGTAGAGAAATACAGATACAGACAAATACGTTGGCAGATTTAACACAAGCGGATGTAGATGAATAGATAAATAGGTATATTGAAGTAAATTGAATTTTCTGTTTGGCCACTCTATTTAGGAGCAGTAAGTAGCGGGCTTTTTTTTTTTTTTTCATTGTTTTCTTTTTTTTACGCCCATGTACTGTCTCCTCTGCTGCAAAAAATAAATAAATAAGTAAATAAATGGAGGCGACAGAATGTATTGATTAAAGCGATTACCCAATCCCAGTGGGCAAAACTCGGATAAATCTGATCAGATTCACGTGAATATGACACGTGAATATCACGAGAACAACTGATCTAAAACGCAAAATGGAATTCACGTGTTTTTGACACGTGAAATTTACGAGAAATTTTCACGCGAGTTTTACGTGTCGCGAACACGAGTGTTTCACGTGACCAAAACACTTGAATTACTCGTGTAATTTCCAAGGTAATTTCTGTATTAATACGATAATTTCCTAGCTTATCGGCAATGCATGTCCTGTATTATTTAAATATATAAGTTCCAAGGTAGGATTTGTATATCTGGATTTTTAAAATCTCGTATTGAATAGAAATATATACATCCACGTACTGCAGGATATTTGTATGTATTCCTTATAAGTACTACAACGCATAATATAGTATGGCACTATACTATGATGGTAGTACAAGGAATACATACATGAATATCTTGAAGTGAATGTATATATCTCTATACAATGCACAGAATTTTAGGAATACAAACACACACATCCTACAATGACATTTACATCTTTAAACAATATAGGATATGCATTGCTGATAAACAAGGAAATAATCAATACAGAAAATTCACATAAGTCACTACAGCATTGCAGTATGTATTGCAATGAGACATAATATGTGTGCGATTTTCCTTGGCATCTTGTTTCAGCAAATTTGCTTCCACAGTCTCCAACCCACAAAACCTCCTTTCCAACCCCATCAGTCTCCTCTCCTTGACATTCAGAACCTACTCTGTGACCTTCAAGACCTCCTTGGCTTCCACAACCTCTACATTGATCTTGCATGGCTGAACTGTGGGTGCGAATGTGTGTGTGTGTGTGTGTGTGTGTGTGTGTGTGTGTATCATCAGCCATAATATCACTTCACTGCAGGACTCCATCTCTCCCAAGCGTTTTCATTCGTTTCTGTTCTGTACCTCGATCTAGTTTCCAAAGTCGGTGTTAACGTTCCGTAACCTTTTTTTTTTTTTTTCAGTCTACTGAATGGCCTCCCCTTGTTTCTTGTTTTTATATCAGTTATTCCCTAGTCTATCACCTCTCTTGTCGATTTGCAGCTTTTTTTTTTTATCTATTATAGTGAGACCCAGCATGGATTAGACACTTCTCAGTTTCCATTCCAGAGACTTGGCCAGTGTCCATGCCTCTGACCCATGTCATGACAGGGAGGAATGAAAACCCTTCGCTGCAGCAGGAGAGTCCTTCGATATGTTATTTTGTTCTCCAAAAGCACTCAAGCCCAGTCTTATCCGTTTTTCTATTTCCGGTTTTAGTGAGGGATTTCTTTGTATATCTCCAAATTATTATGTTTTCTCGAAAATTGTCGTGTTTTATGTAAGATATGGGTAACTAAAGATTTTGTTGTTGTTATTGAACAATGTGATATATGTTTTCAAGTATGTTTAGTTTTCGTTTGAAAGGACACACACACACACACACACACACACACACACACACACACACACACACACACACACACACACACACACACCACTGATAGCTCAGTCGGTTAAAGCACTGCGCTGCCAGGCTTCGCGGCCTGACAGATGGAGGCTCGAGCCCTGCTCAGGCCGGGATTATTCCGCGGACTAGAAGTGGTTTCTGTCCCCCCTCGTGCAGGGGGATGGAGTGTGGGGTGTGCGAGATCCCAGCAGTACCCAGAGATCGACTATAATGAGTTTTTTTCTAATCGGGTGGGTACTTGCTGGCAATGACGAGTCCAGCTTGTGATCAGGCTGGTGTGAATTACACACACACACACACACACACACACACACACACACACACACACACACACACACACGTGTGCTCCGGTGCCTCAATCGGTAGAGCGCTGCGCTGCGAGGCATAACGGCCAAACAGGCGGTGGTTCGAGCCCCGCTCAGGCCGGATTCTTTCGGTTGACTAGGAATGGTTACTGTCCCTCCTGAGCAAGGGGGAAGGGGTGTGTGGTGTGTGAGGTCCTGGCAGTACCCAGAGATCGACGATAATGAGCACTTGCTCTCGTCGGGAGGGTACCTGCTGGCGAAAGCGAGTCCAACTCGTGATCAGGCCGTGGTGAATTACACACACACACACACACACACACACACACACACACACACACACACACACACACACACACACACACACACATCAGTCTATAGGATCCTGCCACTCTATTATAATTCCAGCTCACTTTTTGTCGCCCATCCTTCGCCCACCTTCCCACCAGGTTCAGTCAGCCTTGCCTACCTCGCCCCGCCCCACACCTACCTACCTACCTTTTCTTTTTACTCTACACTTATTCTTCTCTCCCGGTTTCTTCGTGTGCTGTCTCTGGATCCTCTGGTGGAGATTTTTCCTAAAGTTTCCATAAAGTTTTCCTCTTTATGGTCATTGTTCGGTAATGCAGTTTTGGATCATCTTGCATGATCATATACAATGTTCCAAGTCACACTTACACGAGACAGAAGACCCCTGATGAAAGCTGTTGCTGGCACAATCTCAGAATTTTTCGTATTTTGGCTGTAGTGGCTCCTGCGATTAATAAGATTAAGATTAATATTTTGTCTAACTCCTAACGTAATGGATATGTTAATATGTACTCGCAGAAGACCCACAATATTTATGCACAAGAGAACAATACCTTCTCACGTGTAATTCAGTACTATTGACATATAAAGATGAGGTGAAGATGATGTAGGGAGAAGCAAAGCACATAAAGCTTCTCGAAAGTACCGGAGGTGAATCTGGAGGGCGTGGGCACAGCACGATCGCTAAATGTCAAAGGTTAGCCGGCGGAGTATGGTTGTGGCCTTCACTAAAGAAAGAAAAAACCCGTATAGATGGACAGTCCTGGATGAAGGGCGCCAACATTATGTAAGAATGGAACACGCGTCGCGGGTGCCGGTTTGGGTTCGTGGAGTGGCGAACTAGAGCAGAATGCATGAGCTTCACCATTGATTATTTTTTAGTATCATTAAAAAATGTACACATGGTTAAGCAGGTGCCAGTTCAAGAACCTCAAACTTTTATTAAAAGAGAATCATTACTAGAAAAGAAGATAAAGAAGAAAAAGATGCTGCTGCTGATGATGATGATGATAAAGATGATGATGATGATGATGATGATAAAAATGGCAATGATGATGATGATGATGATGAAGATAATAGTGAAGTTTTTGATGATGATGATAACAGTGAAGAAGAAGTAGAAGCTGCTGATGACGATAATGATGATAAAGATGATGATGATGATGATAATAATAGAGACGACGATAATGAAGAAGTAGATGATGATGATGATGATGAAAAAGAAGGTAGAAAAGGAGATAAGAATAATGATGGAAAAAAGCGAAATAAAAAGAAATCAATGATAATAAAATGATAATGCATCATATTAGAAAGCACATTTGGTAGGGCTGAAGTATTTGTTAACTAATTTTTTTTTTAAATTCTCAAAAAATGAGTGGGTTTAAAGGTTGGAAACTCAAAAATAGTTTTTTCAGAGCCGTTTTTGGCGAATTTATTCGATTTTTTACCCCTTCGAGTCGGTTTTTGAGCCCGGTCGCTTATTAAAGTTTTGGCGATTCGCACCAAAGCGGTTGATTTTCCAAAATTCGAGGCTTAATGACCGAGCTGGGGCAAGTTTCCGGTCCATAGTGGAGGGTTCACTGTATATATATATATATATATATATATATATATATATATATATATATATATATATATATATATATATATATATATATATAGATAGATAGATAGATAGATAGATAGATAGATAGATAGATAGATAGATAGATAGATAGATAGATAGATAGATAGATAGATAGATATAAGTATATACACACACACACACACACACACACATACACACACACACACACACACACATATATATATATATATATATATATATATATATATATATATATATATATATATATATATATATATATATATATATATATATATATTATTTTACGGTAATGCGAAAAAGCCGCTGCAGTATCTAATAATCAGGCTGCAGTGCTGCAGCCTGATCAGTATTAATGCTGAGCTCTTCCTTCGTTGACCGGATTCAGTGGTGATTTTTTCCGTATATTTTCGATGCTCTAGGATTAATTCCTTCTTAATGAACTCCTCGATTTTTTATATTGCACAGTGAGTTATATTTATGCGTTCTTTCCATTTTTTTTTTTTTTTGCATTAACCCAGATTTAGGAAATGGTAATTTCACAACACATTTATATGTTTCTTGACAGCGATGAGAGCTGTGTACCCCGTCATTTGTTAGTTATCTATTTGCGAAGAGATGGCGACCCAAATAGGCTGTCTCAAGCCAGCACTGAGGCGTGATCCATACTCTCATGAGACTTTTTTTTTCCCCTCCGCAGGTCGATGCCTCGTCCACATCAGCTTTGATAACATGACATCCCCAGAGGCACACGTTTGCAGCTTGGAGGCGCTAATGCTGAGAACGTGGATGGCCAGGTATGTTGGTATATAGGTTAGCGACGCCAGTATCTTTTTTTTTATCAGTCTCGCCACAACTCGATATATGTGTATCCTAAGGAAGATATAAATTGAAAGATTTTTTTCTAAATAGCTGTTCCCTGATGAGAGTGCTTTACAAGGGTGGACGATTCATCAGCACCCACATTTTACGCAGACCTTTCATTCATTATTCCGCTGTATGTATCACGTTTAGCTAACACTAGACCTGTTTCCGGTTATCTTTCTTTGTATGATTCTTCAGACAGATATTCAGGGGACGACACAAGAATTTAAAGTCGGTGTATTCTGGTTTTTGCTCCAAGCCACACCCTGAGTGTTTTTTAGCTGAAGACCTTACTTTGGTGGCCGGGGCCGCCTCTCCTGCTGAGCCCCGCCCCGAGCACGCCCATGTGAAACCCGCGTGGAGGGTGTGGTCTGACGGGCTCGCAGGGCAGGGTAGCAACCAGCTGCTGGAGTATGGTGTATAGTGTGACAGCATCGGCCTAGCAACTATAGTAATTTGTAAAGTTGGACATTCATACCTGCGTTGTTTAGTGAATCAGAGGGCGTAGGAGAGACAGCGGTGTTCAAGAGAGCATGGCGGCGAGTGAGGTGTTGGGTATGGAGGTAGAATCTTAGTATTGGAAGTTAAGTGATTCTATGGAGGCAAGGGGGCGGGGTTCCCTAAGACGTAGAGGTGTTGCACTGTGTAGTGAGGTGTGTGTATGATGAGTGTATGGCGGGGGAAGGTTACAAGTAGGCGGGTCCCCTGAATCGTAGAGATGTTTAGTGAGCTGTGTGTGTGGTGGATGCTCTGTATGGTGGGAGAGGGTAATTCTGGGGAAGGTTACAGTAAATGCCCCCAGGCCTATGATGCGCCAAGGTCAACACCGGGTGAATCCACTCACACACAAAAAAAGATGTCTGAACGAACGAAGATGCTGCCAAGGTCAGGGTTTCCGTTGTTGTGTAGGCTAGCAACCTGAACTCATCCTCTTCTTTTTCTTCCCTAACCCTCTTACCCTGCTTGATACATTGACAAAGTTAACATGCCAGACTGCATGGGACTCATCACCAGACTGACATTGATGGTTGTCCGGTGATTGCTCTTTGTCTGTTCCTTGTATGGGCAGTTTTCTATAGTGATATTTCTCAAGAACTGTATTTCCTCCTGCCTACGACTTTAACTCATTCAAGAGGAAGGTATCAGGACACCTCTTCTCACGTAATTGACTGCTCTTTCGGCCACCTCTTCGGATTCTTTACAGGAGCAGCGAGTAGTGGGCTTTTTTTTTTATTGTTTCCTTTTTTTGTGTGCCCTTGTGCTGTCTCCTTTGCTGTAAAAAAAAAAGTATAACAAAAAGTAGAGAGGTAGAAGATGCATATTATTGGGAGTATGAAGACGAATGGGAGAAAGTACTTAAAATGGAATTGAAAGGCAAACGGAAAAGAGGGAGCTCAAAATGGATATGACGAGACTGCACTGAAAAGGCAGAGAAAATAGGCCTCACGGAAGGGTAAGCAAAGGACCCAGCGATATAGAAAACTTAGAGATGACAGGTTGACAACCTCACTTGCAAATGGGGAAGAGTTTGAATTAAAGTTGCTCTTCCTCTTCTTCCCGGTGCTCCAGATATCCAAAACAGTATTTGAATGTACAGTTGATGGGCAGCGTTCTCCACCTCACCACAACAATAAAAACTAGTCAATTAACAAGATTCAGGAGTTAGAATGGACCATAATTAACCAATCAATAGGATTTTATTTTTGTTTTTTACGTCGTGGCCTATTGCGCCGGTAGGCTTCTTCCCGGTGGATCCTGATGGTCGGCCCAAGGCTTCCTCCCGGTGGGGCCTGATGGTCGGCCCAGCCCGTCCTGGCGCAGGCGAGTGTTTAAAGTGGCGCCATCTTGCATTGGCTCATGCTGCCCTCCCGGAGCTCATCTTTAATCCCAGAATCTAGAGTCCGGGTTGATAGGTGGTGGGAGCGTCGCCTAGCCCACCCTACGACGCCAACACTGGAGGTCCTTCCCAGGAAGTCTCCCCATCATTCTAAGCACCCCATGGCAAAATTCCGTCGACTTCCTCAAATCACGAACACCGTTGTTTTGCACTACGCCACCAAGGCTTGTGAAATTTTCCAAGATGTCAGGGTCGTGTTCTTAAACATTTCGGCGCCCAAGCTCACACATTTGACAAGGCTTTCGTAGGAGTTGTGAGCACTTGCAGGGGTAGTCTTATGACCTTGGTGGTAGTTTGACCATTCCTCTGTCCCATAAACCTAACACAACACTCGAGAGAACCCGATTGATCTCCTTTTCGCCCTTTGGAAATAGTTGATGTGGGAGGCGGAAGCGTTTGAGAATACCGCCCTCGGTGTCCTCGCCACACCAAAACGGCGCCATTCTGAGGACCGCTTGGCAGGATCCACCGTTGTTCTGTACTACGCTACCAAGTCCTGTGAAACTTTCCAAGATATCAATGTCCTCACCTCACCATAACTAAGCGTAAATAAAAACTGCATGATTCGTCGCCTCTTAGCGGTAAGCAGGCAATGTTGTGGTCGAATACATTAATTCATTAGTATATTTACGATGGTTTCATCTCACATAATGCAGATGTTGCTGTCATAACTCATTTTTCATGTATTTTTAATGTACTTTTAAGGCGTATTTTTAAGCAAGGAGTCAGGCGTTCTTAATTTTTTTTAACTGTTCTACTTTTCATGTTGGATTTTATATATTTACTTATGTTTAAGTGGCATCGTAAATCCTGTCTTTGGTGTTTTACTGAAATAATAATAATTATTATTATTATTATTATTATTATTATTATTATTATAAATTAAGCTGCATACCAGAAATAACGACCCTGCCCTTTTCCTCCTTGCCAGCAACGCGGCACGAGCCACGAATCGCTGCAGTTATCAGTGGGCCCATATACGCATTTTTGTTTAGTCTCATTCTCGCTTTCTCCTTTCTGGGAGGTGAATATTATGAAAAGAAACAAAAACAGTGTCAGTTGTTCATCTTCCCTTTCGGATTGGTCGATTAATTGATACCGAGGGAAACCTGGAGAAGGTATGTAGATGTTACCCTTGCCGTGTCCCGATGTGTCCCGGGCTCAAGGGCTAAGTCAGTGGTATTCACTAATTTTAGCAAGAGAACCAATTTAGTAGACTACATTCACTTTGAGAGCCACACCCAAGAAAACCCATAATTTTCCTACATGATGTTACATAATTACTTACCTCCCTACCGGTACTTTAATGGTGTGATGAGCGGAAATGTGCCAATCCCATTTTTACTTTTTTCATGGTTTTTCATTTTGTTGGTAGGCTGGCCACTCGTTTCCCCGCCATCCGTACTTTTCGCTTAATTATGTAACGATCCATCATGCCAGACCACCACCGCGCACACAGGCAGAGACGCTACTGTTTACACGCGATCTATTCCTGTACGGAGGAACGGTAGCAGCTGATATTTATTCCAATGTCATTACTAACTATTTAAAATATCTTTCGAGACAAAAGGCTTGGAAGTTTTATATTATCATTTTTTTTCTTCAGAATTTATATATAAAAATTTTTCGAGATTAGGATTTTGGTATTAAGTGATTTGTATATTTCCTGGATGGAGAGCCGCCAGTCAAACTCATGAGCCGCGCAATGAATACCAGTGGGCTAAGTGAACACCCAGGCCACGCGTAGCCTAGCCTGAGCGTATACTCCCAACTTTACATTTACATAATAGATAAATTGCACTCAGCTGATGCAGTTCGTTAACCAAGCTATGGAAACAGAGTGTAGGGAGTTTTAGAATGAAATTTTGTACTCTATAGAATGATCGGCAGACAAGTATGCCATTTTTTCCAACGACTATTAGGCCATTTTCCTGTGCCATTTTTTAATTTTTTTTATGTACCGTTGTTTCCATCGTAATTTTTCTCTTTTTCTTGTGTTCTTTTCCTGTGTAATTATTTCCGTGTCATTTCTTCTTTTTTCCTATGGCAGTTTTTTATAGGCCATTCTTTACACATCAGTTCCCATTTTCGTATGTAATTTCTTTACAGTGCTGTATTATTCCTGGGCAGCACTTTTATTTAATTTCGAAGGAGAGCTTGTACAACAGGCTAAAACTTACATGCATTGATTTCGCTGGACTGGACTGGATCTGACGTGGTTGATATTATAGTTGCTTACTACTATCGTTGTGTAGATAAAAAAAGAGATGTTGCTCGTGTTTCAAGGTGACAAGTGCGCGATGAGCAGACTAAGGCAATCAACGACCTTCACTCCGTCGCAAAAGTTTATAAGTTATTCTGCTGCTTTATGACGCAAAACGCGCTCTATTTGTGTCTTGCTGCACCGCCACCGCTGAGAATGTCTTGCAGAACACAGTATTGCTTCGCTCATCGACAACACAACTATAATGAAACAAAACGGGAAGAATGTGAACTTGAATGGAAGGAAGATGCCCTTAGGAAGCGTAGGGACGGGACAGGGCGGCCCAACCAGCACCGACTCATCTGCCGGTCATCACTCTCACAGATCCTGCCGTTGCCTGCACCACTAAAGACGAAGACATGAAGCTCCTGGTGAGTAGTGACGATGATTCAAACACTGCCATCACCTAAAGTTCAACCAACTAAACCTCATGTAGCTTGTCCACATCATCCCCAATTTCTCCATCCTTATTTTCTCTCCCATTTATTTCATCTTTTTCCATCTTTTCTCCACTCATATCTTCATCCGTTTATTTCATCTCTCATCTCTTGTCTAACAGTCTCACCTGAAAGCACCAGTTCCCTACCACCACCACCACCACCACTAACAGTCTAACATTTACCTCAAGCACCAATGCCCACCACCAGCACTACCAAAAACACTGCCCACCGCCACCAGTCTAGTCGCCCCCAATATATATATATATATATATATATATATATATATATATATATATATATATATATATATATAGATATATATATATATATATATATTCATTTTTTCTTTTTTTTCATTATTTGAACTGTGTGTAAATGTTATATACAAAATTGGGGTGCAAATATTCATGTCAATCTCGTCAGCAAACTGAGAGCCTGTGTTGGTATGAAAAAGTGTGTGTGTGTGTGTGTGTGTGTGTGTGTGTGTGTGTGTGTAAAGTGGAGGTTTGATAAAACAATTGATTCGTGGGCGAATCCTTGCAGGTTCTATTTGCCGTGGCGTCCGTCTGTGCGCGGCTCTCTTTATGTTGCAGCCGCTGCCCGTATATCCCCAGCAGCAGCAGCCTACAGCAGCTCCTCCCCACGCGGGCGGTCTCAGACAGGCCTCAGACAGGCCTTCCCCTTCCCTTCCCAGCAACTGGTCCAGCGGCTGGCCCAGCACCCAGCGATCCTCCAGGTAGCCCAGCCCGTCTCCAGCCCCTGTTGCAGTTGCCTCCCCAGTGGTGATAGCGGCTGCCCCTGAGCCCCTGGAAGCTCCGGAGCCTCCTATGCCCTCCCTCGCCACACCCTACGTAGGCGGCCAGTTCCATGCTCAGGATGAGCTGAAGCAGTACTCCTTTTCCCACTGGGGTGGTCCTAACACACGTGTGGAGACCAAGGATGCCCTGGGCCGCACCCGTGGCAGCTTCGCCTATGTAGACCCTGTCGGAGATGTGCAGGTGAGAAAGTACGCCGCCGCTCCCCTCACGGGCTTCAAGGTGGCTGCCTCAGACCTGCCCGTCGACACACCAGAGGTTGCCATCCTCAAGGCCGCGCACGAAAAGAATTACCGAGCCATCAAGGAAGTGATCCTGGGCACATCTGCGTAAACATTACATCGTCTTTTGGTTATGCCACAAGGGAACCACGCGTGAGAACAATAAGTGGGGGTGTTGACACATGGATCGCTAATATGAAGCATTTCAACACTGGATCAATCAATGACACAGGCTACAAAATACCTGTAGCGTACACGATTTGCACGAGTAACAAATGTTCACATCAATGGCTTATGAAAGTCAGGTAAAATGGTGAGCAAATTTACCAAATATTGAATAAAACCTTTTATATATTCAAGATTTCTTATTATCTTTAGTCCTGTTTGGCATACTGTTCAGGGAAACAATTCTACCAGATTTGTCCAACGAGATATCAGAGTCCTCGTGACCACCGAGGTGCTGGAGAACCGCCGCCGAGTGCGGCATTATGGGAGCTCTTGAGTGTAACTGCAGGGCAGACAGCCGAGGGACGCAGTGACTGAATACTTTGCACTGTATTGTTATGTCTATGGTATCTTGTTTCTTTGAATGTTTTTTTCGTTGCCTAATTTATATCATGGACAAGATTTTTTGTCCAATGTAGTTTTTTTGTTGCATTTTTCTCGATTTTCATTGTAATGTACATAAGGATACACCATGATATTAGGAGACTACAAGAGGGCAGACAACATACACATAGCGACTCCTTAGAGTGGGCTGTTCACCAACCTTCCTCCCCGCCTATAAATTTATCTAATCTCCAATTAAAACTCTCAATCTTGTTTGCATTAACTGTACATATCTGTTCAGTTCGTTTCTTTCATCTACTACCCTGTTCATGAACCAGTTCTTGGCCATTCCCTTCCTGAACCCGAAGTTCTCCACTTCATGCCCGTTACTGCGTGTTCCTACGTCTGTTGTTAATGTTAGTTCGTCATCTGAAGTGACTTACTTAATTTCCCTAACTTTTTAAAATCTTCAGTTAAATCACCTCGCAATCAATTTTTTTTCTGAAGAAATAATATTGAATGTTTTATTTTTGTCTTTCTCTGTACTGCAAGATTATAAGTCTTGGATTGTTTTAGTAATTCTTCTTCTTGGTGCTGATTGAAGGGAAGGTATATATTTTCTGTACTAGGGATACCAAAGCTAAGTAGCACAATCTTGCTGAGGCCTAACCAGTGCCAGATACATATTAAGGATAACTTCTGCGCTCTGGTTATTAATGTATATGTAAATAAACCCGAAGGCTGTTTGCGCGGTTTCTGGCGGTAATTCAGTGATTTCTGCGTCGAAGATCTGAGTTCACGCGCACATCCATATCCCTTTCGCAGCAAACGTGACCAAGAACTGTGTTGTTTAACGGGTAATTTCTCAAGGGGGTATTTTTCACTCAGGACGCTGGATTTATCGATGCTGAATTGCATGATCCACTTACTGGAGCACTCGTTCAGGCCATTTAGTTACTCGTGTAATACCACAGGCAGAGTCGTTGTCATAAGAAATCATGTATTCGCTTAGAGATTCACTTACTACATAAAACAATTCTTTGAGCCCCGTTACGGGAGCCATGATCGGGTCAGCACAGACAGCACGAGCGCAGCGTTTATATCTCCAGGCGGAGCTTTCGTAGCCATGCCGTTTTGGCGTGTAAATTATACGATATTAGGGGAGCTTATAGTATAGGGTAAGCAAAGAAAGATTGTGCATATAAAGATAATGTTAGGTTGAGCAAATATGTAGCAAATATTGTTGTGTATGAAGAAACAAAAGCAATGTACAGATTAGGAAATTAGAAGCAAACTGTGTGACGAAGGAAACTAGAGTCAAACAAAGATTATAATGTCACTAGTCCTCTGTATTATATACACATAACTGGCATTCAGGATGAGAAAAACGAATGCATGTGTGAAATTTGGTAATTACAAGAAATATATGTTGTTATATGCAGATGACATGATAGCTATGAATGGGCCAGCAGAAGAGCTCCAAACACTATTAAATGTAGTAAGTGGGTGTGGGAGAGACTTTGCAGTGAAATCAAGCAGTGAGAAAAGCAGTTATGATAGTAAATAAGTCTGAAGATGAGAAAACAATAGAGGGAGACGGAAAGACTGATTGCATGGATGCATGGAACATGTGAAGACAAGTCAGGGCTTGTGGATAGCCTGAATGGTTGTCAGAAAGTTGAAAAATGAAAGATCAGCCTGATGGATCAGTTGGTTGACTGGCAAGGTGCGAAGCACGGATAGGAGCTGGCAAGAAGTACCTACCGGTACCTTAATGGTGTGATGAGCGGAAATGTGCCAATCCCATTTTTACTTATTTCATGGTTTTTCATTTTGTTGGTAGGCTGGCCACTCGTTTCCCCGCCATCCGTACTTTTCGCTTAATTATGTAACGATGCATCATGCCAGACCACCACCGCGCACACAGGCAGAGACGCTACTGTTTACACGCGATCTATTCCTGTACGGAGGAACGGTAGCAGCTGATATTTATTCCAATGTCATTACTAACTATTTAAAATATCTTTCGAGACAAAAGGCTTGGAAGTTTTATATTATCTTTTTTTTTCAGAATTTATATATAAAAAAAATTTCGAGATTAGGATTTTGGTATTAAGTGATTTGTATATTTCCTGGATGGAGAGCCGCCAGTCAAACTCATGAGCCGCGCAATGAATACCAGTGGGCTAAGTGAACACCCAGGCCACGCGTAGCCTAGCCTGAGCGTATACTCCCAACTTTACATTTACATAATAGATAAATTGCACTCAGCTGATGCAGTTCGTTAACCAAGCTATGGAAACAGAGTGTAGGGAGTTTTAGAATGAAATTTTGTACTCTATAGAATGATCGGCAGACAAGTATGCCATTTTTTCCAACGACTATTAGGCCATTTTCCTGTGCCATTTTTTTTTTTTTTTTTTTTTTTTTTATGTACCGTTGTTTCCATCGTAATTTTTCTCTTTCTTGTGTTCTTTTCCTGTGTAATTATTTCCGTGTCATTTCTTCACTCGTCAATTTCGTCATGCTCACGTTGTTTCCTCTTTTTTTTCCTATGGCAGTTTTTCCAGTGCATTTCTTTTTTTATAGGCCATTCTTTACACATCAGTTTTCCCATTTTTCGTATGTAATTTCTTTACAGTGCTGTATTATTCCTGGGCCAGTTTTTCCTATGTCACTTCTACCTCTCCCACTTTTATTTAATTTCGGGAAGGGAGAGCTTGTACGACGAGGCTAAAACTTACTGCATTCCTATGATTTCGCTGGACTGGACTGGATCTGACGTGGTTGGTATTATAGTTGCTTACTACTATCGTTGTGTAGATAAAAAAAATGTTGCTCGTGTTTCAAGGTGACAAGTGAGCGATGATCAGACTAATGCAATCAACGACCTTCACTCCGTCGCAAAAGTTTATAAGTTATTCCTGCTTTAATGACGCAAAACGCGCTCTATTTGTGTCTTGCTGCACCGCCACCGCTGAGAATGTCTTGCAGAACACAGTATTGCTTCGCTCATCGACAACACAACTATAATGAAACAAAACGGGAAGAATGTGAACTTGAATGGAAGGCCGCGTTGGTGAAGATGCCCCTTGGGAAGCGTAGGGACGGGACAGGGCGTGGCCCACCGCCTGTTGCTATATAACCAGCACCGACTCATCTGCCGGTCATCACTCTCACAGATCCTGCCGTTGCCTGCACCACTAAAGACGAAGACATGAAGCTCCTGGTGAGTAGTGACGATGAGCAGCACTTCAAACACTGCCATCACCTAAAGTTCAACCAGCTAAACCTCTAGTAGCTTGTCCTTACCATCACTAATTTGCTCTCCCATTTATTTTCATCTTTTCTCCATCTCATTTCCTTTCGCCTCTCCTCATATCTTCATCCGTTTATTTCATCTCCACTTCCCTTACTTCTTTATCTCTCATTCCCTCACTCGCCTCCTCTACTTTTGTTTTCTCTTTAACCTTCTTCCTCCTAGACTTTTTCTGTACGTCTCTCACACTCTTGTCTAATAGTCTCACCTCAAGCACCAGTTCCCACCACCACCACTCTGCTAAACACGGCCACCACTAACAGTCTAACATTTACCTCAAGCACCAATGCCCACCACCAGCACTACCAAAACACTGCCACCGCCACCAGTCTAATAGTCACCTAAACCACCAGTCCCCACCACCATCACTGTACCTAGCCACTGCCACCACCAACTCACCCACACCAGCAGTGCCCATCACCAACACTGCCTCAACACCACCGCCACCAGTCATATACTCACCTAAACCACCACTCAGCACAACTTCTCCTTCACAGAGCTCCTCCCTCAGTCACTGTTGTATTTTCCGTCTCTCTTATTAACATTTCTTTATGTTCCACACCGCCACCAAAACGCCACTCACCAATGCCCGTCACCACCACCAATACTTCACGCACAAAACGTTCCTCTTCCAATCACTGCTTTAGAGTTCTTCCATCAAGCTCATTGCGGCGCCAGGTTTGTATAACCTCCACCCAATCAATCTTAACGCTTTCTGATTTTCCTCAAATTGATTTTTTAAATGATTTTTAACTTCATTCACGTTATTAATATTCTTTGATTTGAGGTGCAATAAGTTTCCTTTCTCTACAGTACTGTATTCTATAATATATATATATATATATATATCTATATATATATATATATATATATATATATATATATATATATATATATATATATATATTCATTTTTCTCTTTTTTTCATTACATTTGAACTGTAAGTAATGTTATATACAAATTGGGTGCAAATATTCGAAGCCTACCGTCAATCTGTGGGCAAACTGAGAGCCTGTGTTGTAGGGCATTGCTATTATTTTTTTGTGTACGTAGGGAGATAAAAAATAAAGGGAACTTTTAATGAAATTGGTATGAAAAAGTGTGTGTGTGTGTGTGTGTGTGTGTGTGTGTGTGTGTGTGTGTAAAGTGGAGGGTTTGATAAAACAATTGATTCGTGGGCGAGCAAGTGTGATTGACAAGTAATCCTTGCAGGTTCTATTTGCCGTGGCGTCCGTCTGTGCCGGCGCTCCTTATATGTTGCAGCCGCTGCCGTATATCCCAAGCCCAGCAATAGCCTACAGCAGCTCCCTCACGCCGGCGGTCTCCAGACTACCTCAGACAGGCATCAAGCTCCCCTTCCCAGCAACCGTCCAGTTCGTGGCCCCGGCACCAGCGATCCAAGCCGTCCAGGTAGCCCAGCCCGTCCAAGTAGCCCAGCCCGTCCAGGTTGCCACCACGTACCAGGCCGCTCCAGCCCCTGTTGCAGTTGCCTCCCCAGTGGTGATAGCGGCTGCCCCTGAGCCCCTGGAAGCTCCGGAGCCTCCTATGCCCTCCCTCGCCACACCCTACGTAGGCGGCCAGTTCCATGCTCAGGATGAGCTGAAGCAGTACTCCTTTGCCCACTGGGGTGGTCCTAACACACGTGTGGAGACCAAGGATGCCCTGGGCCGCACCCGTGGCAGCTTCGCCTATGTAGACCCTGTCGGAGATGTGCAGGTGAGAAAGTACGCCGCCGCTCCCCTCACGGGCTTCAAGGTGGCTGCCTCAGACCTGCCCGTCGACACACCAGAGGTTGCCACCCTCAAGGCCGCGCACGAAAAGAGTTACCGAGCCATCAAGGAAGTGATCCTGGGCACATCTGCGTAAACATTACATCGTCTTTTGGTTATGCCACAAGGGAACCACGCGTGAGAACAATAAGTGGGGGTGTTGACACATGGATCGCTAATATGAAGCATTTCAACACTGGATCAATCAATGACACAGGCTACAAAATACCTGTAGCGTACACGATTTGCACGAGTAACAGATGTTCACATCAATGGCTTATGAAAGTCAGGTAAAATGGTGAGCAAATTTACCAAATATTGAATAAAACCTTTTATATATTCAAGATTTCTTATTATCTTTAGTCCTGTTTGGCATACTGTTCAGGGAAACAATTCTACCAGATTTGTCCAACGAGATATCAGAGTCCTCGTGACCACCGAGGTGCTGGAGAACCGCCGCCGAGTGCGGCATTATGGGAGCTCTTGAGTGTAACTGCAGGGCAGACAGCCGAGGGACGCAGTGACTGAATACTTTGCACTGTATTGTTATGTCTATGGTATCTTGCTTCTTTGAATGTTTTTTTCGTTGCCTAATTTATATCATGGACAAGATTTTTTGTCCAATGTAGTTTTTTTGTTGCATTTTTCTCGATTTTCATTGTAATGTACATAAGGATACACCATGATATTAGGAGACTACAAGAGGGCAGACAACATACACATAGCGACTCCTTAGAGTGGGCTGTTCACCAACCTTCCTCCCCGCCTATAAATTTATCTAATCTCCAATTAAAACTCTCAATCTTGTTTGCATTAACTGTACATATCTGTTCAGTTCGTTTCTTTCATCTACTACCCTGTTCATGAACCAGTTCTTGGCCATTCCCTTCCTGAACCCGAAGTTCTCCACTTCATGCCCGTTACTGCGTGTTCCTACGTCTGTTGTTAATGTAAGTACGTCATCTGAAGTGACTTACTTAATTTCCCTAACTTTTTAAAATCTTCAATTAAATCACCTCGCAATCAATTTTTTTTATTATTATTATTATTATTATTATTATTATTTTTTTTTTTTTGTCTTTCTCTGTACTGCAAGATTATAAGTCTTGGATTGTTTTAGTAATTCTTCTTCTTGGTGCTGATTGAAGGGAAGCTATATATTTTCTGTACTAGGGATACCAAAGCTAAGTAGCACAATCTTGCTGAGGCCTAACCAGTGCCAGATACATATTAAGGATAACTTCTGCGCTCTGGTTATTAATGTATATGTAAATAAACCCGAAGGCTGTTTGCGCGGTTTCTGGCGGTAATTCAGTGATTTCTGCGTCGAAGATCTGAGTTCACGCGCACATCCATATCCCCTTCGCAGCAAACGTGACCAAGAACTGTGTTGTTTAACGGGTAATTTCTCAAGGGGGTATTTTTCACTCAGGACGCTGGATTTATCGATGCTGAATTGCATGATCCACTTATTGGAGCACTCGTTCAGGCCATTTAGTTACTCGTGTAATACCACAGGCAGAGTCGTTGTCATAAGAAATCATGTATTCGCTTAGAGATTCACTTACTACATAAAACAATTCTTTGAGCCCCGTTACGGGAGCCATGATCGGGTCAGCACAGACAGCACGAGCGCAGCGTTTATATCTCCAGGCGGAGCTTTCGTAGCCATGCCGTTTTGGCGTGTAAATTATACGATATTAGGGGAGCTTATAGTATAGGGTAAGCAAAGAAAGATTGTGCATATAAAGATAATGTTAGGTTGAGCAAATATGTAGCAAATATTGTTGTGTATGAAGAAACAAAAGCAATGTACAGATTAGGAAATTAGAAGCAAACTGTGTGACGAAGGAAACTAGAGTCAAACAAAGATTATAATGTCACTAGTCCTCTGTATTATATACACATAACTGGCATTCAGGATGAGAAAAACGAATGCATGTGTGAAATTTGGTAATTACAAGAAATATATGTTGTTATATGCAGATGACATGATAGCTATGAATGGGCCAGCAGAAGAGCTCCAAACACTATTAAATGTAGTAAGTGGGTGTGGGAGAGACTTTGCAGTGAAATCAAGCAGTGAGAAAAGCAGTTATGATAGTAAATAAGTCTGAAGATGAGAAAACAATAGAGGGAGACGGAAAGACTGATTGCATGGATGCATGGAACATGTGAAGACAAGTCAGGGCTTGTGGATAGCCTGAATGGTTGTCAGAAAGTTGAAAAATGAAAGATCAGCCTGATGGATCAGTTGGTTGACTGGCAAGGTGCGAAGCACGGATAGGACCTGGCAAGAAGTACCTACCGGTACTTTAATGGTGTGATGAGCGGAAATGTGCCAATCCCATTTTTACTTTTTTCATGGTTTTTCATTTTGTTGGTAGGCTGGCCACTCGTTTCCCCGCCATCCGTACTTTTCGCTTAATTATGTAACGATCCATCATGCCAGACCACCACCGCGCACACAGGCAGAGACGCTACTGTTTACACGCGATCTATTCCTGTACGGAGGAACGGTAGCAGCTGATATTTATTCCAATGTCATTACTAACTATTTAAAATATCTTTCGAGACAAAAGGCTTGGAAGTTTTATATTATCTTTTTTTTTTCTTCAGAATTTATATATATAAAAATTTCGAGATTAGGATTTTGGTATTAAGTGATTTGTATATTTCCTGGATGGAGAGCCGCCAGTCAAACTCATGAGCCGCGCAATGAATACCAGTGGGCTAAGTGAACACCCAGGCCACGCGTAGCCTAGCCTGAGCGTATACTCCCAACTTTACATTTACATAATAGATAAATTGCACTCAGCTGATGCAGTTCGTTAACCAAGCTATGGAAACAGAGTGTAGGGAGTTTTAGAATGAAATTTTGTACTCTATAGAATGATCGGCAGACAAGTATGCCATTTTTTCCAACGACTATTAGGCCATTTTCCTGTGCCATTTATTTTTATTTTTATGTACCGTTGTTTCCATCGTAATTTTTCTCTTTTTCTTGTGTTCTTTTCCTGTGTAATTATTTCCGTGTCATTTCTTCACTCGTCAATTTCGTCATGCTCACGTTGTTTCCTCTTTTTTTTCCTATGGCAGTTTTTCCAGTGCATTTCTTTTTTTATAGGCCATTCTTTACACATCAGTTTTCCCATTTTTCGTATGTAATTTCTTTACAGTGCTGTATTATTCCTGGGCCAGTTTTTCCTATGTCACTTCTACCTCTCCCACTTTTATTTAATTTCGGGAAGGGAGAGCTTGTACGACGAGGCTAAAACTTACTGCATTCCTATGATTTCGCTGGACTGGACTGGATCTGACGTGGTTGATATTATAGTTGCTTACTACTATCGTTGTGTAGATAAAAAAAGAGATGTTGCTCGTGTTTCAAGGTGACAAGTGAGCGATGATCAGACTAATGCAATCAACGACCTTCACTCCGTCGCAAAAGTTTATAAGTTATTCCTGCTTTAATGACGCAAAACGCGCTCTATTTGTGTCTTGCTGCACCGCCACCGCTGAGAATGTCTTGCAGAACACAGTATTGCTTCGCTCATCGACAACACAACTATAATGAAACAAAACGGGAAGAATGTGAACTTGAATGGAAGGCCGCGTTGGTGAAGATGCCCCTTGGGAAGCGTAGGGACGGGACAGGGCGTGGCCCACCGGCTGTTGCTATATAACCAGCACCGACTCATCTGCCGGTCATCACTCTCACAGATCCTGCCGTTGCCTGCACCACTAAAGACGAAGACATGAAGCTCCTGGTGAGTAGTGACGATGATTCAAACACTGCCATCACCTAAAGTTCAACCAACTAAACCTCATGTAGCTTGTCCACATCATCCCTAATTTGCTCTCCCATTTATTTTCATCTTTTCTCCATCTCATTTCCTTTCGCCTCTCCTCATATCTTCATCCGTTTATTTCATCTCCACTTCCCTTACTTCTTTATCTCTCATTCCCTCACTCGCCTCCTCTACTTTTGTTTTCTCTTTAACCTTCTTCCTCCTAGACTTTTTCTGTACGTCTCTCACACTCTTGTCTAACAGTCTCACCTCAAGCACCAGTTCCCACCACCACCACCACCACCACCACCACTAACAGTCTAACATTTACCTCAAGCACCAATGCCCACCACCAGCACTACCAAAACACTGCCACCGCCACCAGTCTAATAGTCACCTAAACCACCAGTCCCCACCACCATCACTGTAGCTAGCCACTGCCACCACCAACTCACCCACACCAGCAGTGCCCATCACCAACACTGCCTCAACACCACCGCCACCAGGCATATACTCACCTAAACCACCACTCAGCACAACTTCTCCTTCACAGAGCTCCTCCCTCAGTCACTGTTGTATTTTCCGTCTCTCTTATTAACATTTCTTTATGTTCCACACCGCCACCAAAACGCCACTCACCAATGCCCGTCACCACCACCAATACTTCACGCACACAACGTTCCTCTTCCAATCACTGCTTTAGAGTTCTTCCATCAAGCTCATTGCGGCGCCAGGTTTGTATAACCTCCACCCAATCAATCTTAACGCTTTCTGATTTTCCTCAAATTGATTTTTTAAATGATTTTTAACTTCATTCACGTTATTAATATTCTTTGATTTGAGGTGCAATAAGTTTCCTTTCTCTACAGTACTGTATTCTATAATATATATATATATATATATATATATATATATATATATATATATATATATATATATATATATATATATATATATATATATTCATTTTTCTCTTTCTTTTCATTACATTTGAACTGTTAGTAATGTTATACACAAATTGGGTGCAAATATTCGATGCCTACCGTCAATCTGTGGGCAAACTGAGAGCCTGTGTTGTAGGGCATTGCTATTATTTTTTTGTGTACGTAGGGAGATAAAAAATAAAGGGAACTTTTAATGAAATTGGTATGAAAAAGTGTGTGTGTGTGTGTGTGTGTGTGTGTGTGTGTGTGTGTGTAAAGTGGAGGGTTTGATAAAACAATTGATTCGTGGGCGAGCAAGTGTGATTGACAAGTAATCCTTGCAGGTTCTATTTGCCGTGGCGTCCGTCTGTGCCGGCGCTCCTTATATGTTGCAGCCGCTGCCGTATATCCCAAGCCCAGCAATAGCCTACAGCAGCTCCCTCACGCCGGCGGTCTCCAGACTACCTCAGACAGGCATCAAGCTCCCCTTCCCAGCAACCGTCCAGTTCGTGGCCCCGGCACCAGCGATCCAAGCTGTCCAGGTAGCCCAGCCCGTCCAAGTAGCCCAGCCCGTCCAAGTAGCCCAGCCCGTCCAGGTTGCCACCACGTACCAGGCCGCTCCAGCCCCTGTTGCAGTTGCCTCCCCAGTGGTGATAGCGGCTGCCCCTGAGCCCCTGGAAGCTCCGGAGCCTCCTATGCCCTCCCTCGCCACACCCTACGTAGGCGGCCAGTTCCATGCTCAGGATGAGCTGAAGCAGTACTCCTTTGCCCACTGGGGTGGTCCTAACACACGTGTGGAGACCAAGGATGCCCTGGGCCGCACCCGTGGCAGCTTCGCCTATGTAGACCCTGTCGGAGATGTGCAGGTGAGAAAGTACGCCGCCGCTCCCCTCACGGGCTTCAAGGTGGCTGCCTCAGACCTGCCCGTCGACACACCAGAGGTTGCCACCCTCAAGGCCGCGCACGAAAAGAGTTACCGAGCCATCAAGGAAGTGATCCTGGGCACATCTGCGTAAACATTACATCGTCTTTTGGTTATGCCACAAGGGAACCACGCGTGAGAACAATAAGTGGGGGTGTTGACACATGGATCGCTAATATGAAGCATTTCAACACTGGATCAATCAATGACACAGGCTACAAAATACCTGTAGCGTACACGATTTGCACGAGTAACAGATGTTCACATCAATGGCTTATGAAAGTCAGGTAAAATGGTGAGCAAATTTACCAAATATTGAATAAAACCTTTTATATATTCAAGATTTCTTATTATCTTTAGTCCTGTTTGGCATACTGTTCAGGCAACAATTCTACCAGATTTGTTCAACGAGATATCAGAGTCCTCGTGACCACCGAGGTGCTGGAGAACCGCCGCCGAGTGCGGCATTATGGGAGCTCTTGAGTGTAACTGCAGGGCAGACAGCCGAGGGACGCAGTGACTGAATACTTTGCACTGTATTGTTATGTCTATGGTATCTTGCTTTTTTGAATGTTTTTTTCGTTGCCTAATTTATATCATGGACAAGATTTTTTGTCCAATGTAGTTTTTTTGTTGCATTTTTCTCGATTTTCATTGTAATGTACATAAGGATACACCATGATATTAGGAGACTACAAGAGGGCAGACAACATACACATAGCGACTGCTTAGAGTGGGCTGTTCACCAACCTTCCTCCCCGCCTATAAATTTAACTAATCTCCAATTAAAACTCTCAATCTTGTTTGCATTAACTGTACATATCTGTTCAGTTCGTTTCTTTCATCTACTACCCTGTTCATGAACCAGTTCTTGGCCATTCCCTTCCTGAACCCGAAGTTTTCCACTTCATGCCCGTTACTGCGTGTTCCTACGTCTGTTGTTAATGTAAGTACGTCATCTGAAGTGACTTACTTAATTTCCCTAACTTTTTAAAATCTTCAATTAAATCACCTCGCAATCACTTTTTTTTATTATTATTATTATTATTATTTTTTTTTTTTTGTCTTTCTCTGTACTGCAAGATTATAAGTCTTGGATTGTTTTAGTAATTCTTCTTCTTGGTGCTGATTGAAGGGAAGCTATATATTTTCTGTACTAGGGATACCAAAGCTAAGTAGCACAATCTTGCTGAGGCCTAACCAGTGCCAGATACATATTAAGGATAACTTCTGCGCTCTGGTTATTAATGTATATGTAAATAAACCCGAAGGCTGTTTGCGCGGTTTCTGGCGATAATTCAGTGATTTCTGCGTCGAAGATCTGAGTTCACGCGCACATCCATATCCCTTTCGCAGCAAACGTGACCAAGAACTGTGTTGTTTAACGGGTAATTTCTCAAGGGGGTATTTTTCACTCAGGACGCTGGATTTATCGATGCTGAATTGCATGATCCACTTATTGGAGCACTCGTTCAGGCCATTTAGTTACTCGTGTAATACCACAGGCAGAGTCGTTGTCATAAGAAATCATGTATTCGCTTAGAGATTCACTTACTACATAAAACAATTCTTTGAGCCCCGTTACGGGAGCCATGATCGGGTCAGCACAGACAGCACGAGCGCAGCGTTTATATCTCCAGGCGGAGCTTTCGTAGCCATGCCGTTTTGGCGTGTAAATTATACGATATTAGGGGAGCTTATAGTATAGGGTAAGCAAAGAAAGATTGTGCATATAAAGATAATGTTAAGTTGAGCAAATATGTAGCAAATATTGTTGTGTATGAAGAAACAAAAGCAATGTACAGATTAGGAAATTAGAAGCAAACTGTGTGACGAAGGAAACTAGAGTCAAACAAAGATTATAATGTCACTAGTCCTCTGTATTATATACACATAACTGGCATTCAGGATGAGAAAAACGAATGCATGTGTGAAATTTGGTAATTACAAGAAATATATGTTGTTATATGCAGATGACATGATAGCTATGAATGGGCCAGCAGAAGAGCTCCAAACACTATTAAATGTAGTAAGTGGGTGTGGGAGAGACTTTGCAGTGAAATCAAGCAGTGAGAAAAGCAGTTATGATAGTAAATAAGTCTGAAGATGAGAAAACAATAGAGGGAGACGGAAAGACTGATTGCATGGATGCATGGAACATGTGAAGACAAGTCAGGGCTTGTGGATAGCCTGAATGGTTGTCAGAAAGTTGAAAAATGAAAGATCAGCCTGATGGATCAGTTGGTTGACTGGCAAGGTGCGAAGCACGGATAGGAGCTGGCAAGAATGATTCTCTCTCTCTCTCTCTCTCTCTCTCTCTCTCTCTCTCTCTCTCTCTCTCTCTCTCTCTCTCTCTCTCTCTCTCTCTCTCTCTCTCTCTCTCTCTCTCTCTCTCTCTCTCTCTCTCTCTCTCTCTCTCTCTCTCTCTTTTTGCTGTGTGTGCCGTAAAATTAAGTGAAATTTAAAGATTAAAAGTAAAAGGATAAGGGAAAATATTTCATATTTTGTTGATTTTAATGCAAAAAATTGTTTATTATTATTATTTTGTCAGCCTTGTGGGCGGCAGGTCCAGGCTAGAATTGCCGCCCCCCTAAAAGTGCCGCCCCTGGGCATATGCCCCCCCCCCCCTGCCCCCCCATGTGAGGGCCCTGGTGATCTTCTTGGTACTCAGTTTTTGTGTAGAAATGTGCTGGAGACTTATTTTGTGAGGGAAATATGACGGACGGTGTGTAGGAAATGTGGCAGTGCTCCAACAACTGTAGTTTTGTAGATATGACTCCGCCCCTGTGCGACATTCACACATATTACACCCACTGAGTTTAATGTCAGGTTCCAGTCGTACCCAAAGACCCGTCACCTGCTGACTTCCAAGCTCATTCGGGTAGAGAAATGAGACCATGGTGAATCACACACACACACACACACACACACACACACACACGGAGCTCCGTATAGTGTAATGGTTAGCGAGCTATAACAATAGCCTTACAACTGGATCGTCCTGAGTTCGATTCCCAGGCGAAATGGAGATGGATGGGCAGACCCTTTTAATCCGTACCACTGTCCACTTGACAGCGGATGGGTACTGGGTGTCAGCCGGAGCCTCGGAGGCTGTATGCTGCCTGCAATGCGGGCTTATTTTTTATTATAGGTTTTTTTCTTCCTTGAGCTGTTTCCTTTACTGTAAAAAAAAATATATATTCTTGAACTCAATTATTTTTCAGCACTTGGCGATTTTAGAACCAATCAACGCTCGCAGTGAGTGCGGGGGTGCTGGGGGGCTGCTCGTGGATGTGCGCCTTGGCAGGAGGAGGTTCAAACCCGTCAAG
Organism: Eriocheir sinensis; assembly: GCF_024679095.1. Lineage (NCBI taxonomy): Eukaryota > Metazoa > Arthropoda > Malacostraca > Decapoda > Varunidae > Eriocheir > Eriocheir sinensis. Next base: position 6,439,814 of record NC_066564.1, read on the forward strand.
ATGGGTATACTGCCTCCTGCAACAGTAACCTCTCTAGGCAATGGCAAGTACAGAGTCCAAAGCCAATCTACATCCTCTGTACAGTACAAGGTTGACACAAACACAAGATTTTGTGAGTGCACCACACAAGAACATGGCTCAGTGTGCAAGCACCAAGTTGCCTGTGCTATAATTATCATTGTATTTATTTTCTTGATTATTATATTATTATTATTATTACTTTGTCCAAAGCTGCCTAAACCCTGCTGTGGATCATCATCATCATCACCATCATCATCATCTACAGCAGGTTTAGGCAACAACAAATTTTCCTGCATGTTTTTGCCTTCAGCCAATATGTCTTTGTCTGGCTGAAATAAACACCTGAAGAAACTTTCTTCAGGAACACTTTCCTCACATTACAATGGTCGCGAGCCATCGTCAGTTTGCAGGATTGGAGGCGAATTGTCATGCTCAGTTCAGCACAGGCAGTCATTTAATTTTTCCTGTGGTGCACCTACAAAATCCTGTGTTTTTGTCAACCTCGTACTGTACAGAGGATGAAGATTGACTTTGGACTCTGTAGCCTACTTGCCATAATTTCCTAGAGAGGTTACTGCTTCAGGGGGCAGTGTGCCCATCTTGACGGAAATGACCCTCCGCCTACCAAGAGGCGCATGCACGAGCATAATACCCCCCAGCACCCCTACACTCACTGTGAACGTTGACTGGTTCGCCCGGTGCTGAACAATAATAGGGTTCGGGAACATGCGTCCCGCTTCCCTGGTGTGTGTGAGTGTGAGCCAGCAGGGGGTGCGAGGTTTCAGCTATACCATGAGATCCGCCACTTGTGAGCTCCACACTCATCCGGAGAGTACTCTGGCTGGCGATTGCGAGTTTATCGAGTGGTCAGACTATGGTGAATTACACACACAATACGGTCACCGTCATCATTATTCCTTCCCTCTTTTGCTGTGTATTTTACCTACAATAACTAATTTGATGCAATCATGTTACAAGGAATTAAGAAAACTCTGCCCAGTTTTAATTCATAAAATAATAAAATTACACAATCATACAAAATGTAACACCTGAGATAAAATGTCTGGTCATGAAAGACTGAGTATATTATCATCAACCTAAGGAGACTGAACTAAAGCCGGAAGGCCTTGTGGAACCCGTCACGTGCCATTGTACGAACACTGAACTGCACCCGTCACTCCAGCATCCAAGTCCGTTCAACCCAAGACGTAACCACACTCACCCTCTTCATCGCCTACCATAAACAGTTTTAAAGGAATATTCTGCTTGTCTGGGGAGTTCGGGCGAGACGCTTTCTGGTGAGGGGGTCTCAGCTGGCTCGACCAAGTTTTCATCTTGTGTAGACTTCTCGTTGTCACTGTGAGGGGCACGGGCGGAAGGAGCGGCATTCTGTGGCTCGTATATATAGTCTTGTTCTTCATAGAATTCATAGTAAGGGAATTCATATGCTGGAGCCTTGGTGATAGGGACCTCAGGCTTTTGTTCATTAGGGATTAATACGTCAGGAACTGATATATCGGGAGCAGATGCGTCGGAATGCGGGACCTCGGGAATGATAACTGGAGCAGGATCATCGGCAATAACATCTGGAACAGGAACCTCGAGAGTGGAAAAGTCAACATGTGAATTATCGATAGGCTGGACATTGTGCTCCGGTGTTCCAGGCACAGGAGTTTCAGGGGCAGCAGTGGTCTGGGGGCTGGGTGAGGTGGTGGCAGGCGTGCGCCGCTCGCCGGCCACAGGGTTCCAGCGTGGTGCCGTGAATCTTCTCCTGCTGGGCCAAGTTGCTGCGGCAGCGGTGTGAGTGTTGCCGGTGTGAGATATAGAGAAGCTATATGAAGCTTGTACTGGGCTGCGGGGAGGACCAGGGAGCCGCAGTGCTGAGCAATCCAAAAGACAACAGGCCCAGCATCCCGCCAGCAGGAGTGCAGTCACCTATAAAAAAATATAAACCGAAGAGAATCATTGGAAAGTGAAATAAATATACATAGGTAGTATAGAGCACAACGGCAATTGTTATACAAATATAATCATATCGAAAGTTATATTACAATCTCGTTAGGGCTCTGAACTTGAATTTACTGGCAATCGGTACTGTCATGTTGAATACACAATACAAAATTTCATCAGATATGGAATCGTGTGTCTGAGTCATTCTGATGGCCACGCAATTGTGACGCAAAGTCAGGTAATTTCCCATTGGGATTTGGGGGCGTGGAGGGGAACGATGGTTATGTTACTGTGGTGCACTTTAGGCAGAAAAACAAATGCCCACGCAGCGTATGAATTCAAGGAGCGAAAAAGACAGAACAACCCACCCGAGTGTTCATGGTGTGGTGAGGACGGCGGCTGGAGAGGTGGAGAGAACGCTGCCGCTATATATACTGGCCCCTCCCATGGCTGCCTCCCACCATGCCCTCCTTCCCTCGCCCTACCTTCCCATTTGGCTCACTGACAACGATCACAACAGTTATTATATTTTAGATTTATGTGCATCGTGTTGGATAAGTTTTGTTGTTTTCAGCGAACACTCTCTCTCTCTCTCTCTCTCTCTCTCTCTCTCTCTCTCTCTCTCTCTCTCTCTCTCTCTCTCTCTCTCTCTCTCTCTCTCTCTCAGCTATTTAAAAACAATACCTACAATGTTTTTAAGTTTTCAGGGGAAGAATTTACTGGCTTGGGTATTATTAGGAGTACCAACTATCATAACATTCAACATCCAATATTTATAAAGGTGCTTCATAGTTCATTTCACACTAATATTTATGCCATTACCTAACCGTATAATTACCTAAAGAATCTCATTTCAAGGAGTCAAAGTCTCCTACGCCACCCATGCATCACTATACTCTCTCCTCATTTTTTGGTGTTCCATGCATTCCAGTCGTCTCCCTCTCTTGGCCTCCCTCCCTCCCTTCCTCCATCGCGCTGCCCCTCCCTTTCCTCGGCGTGACCTTCACCTTACGTCAGACCAGTTTCTCAGCGGCCTTGCGACTATCAGGCCCGGCAGGATCTTCAACCACGGCGAAGGTTTAAAATTAACATTCTTGGGTTTCTCGTTTCTCGACGTTTCAGATGGAAGCAAATTTAATGCATATCCAAGACCGAATTTATGAAACGGATTTCAGGTAGAACATTATCAGAAGCAGAACTAAACCATATATATAGTGGTGTGGCTAAGAACATGGGGTCTCTCTCTCTCTCTCTCTCTCTCTCTCTCTCTCTCTCTCTCTCTCTCTCTCTCTCTCTCTCTCTCTCTCTCTCTCTCTCTCTCTCTCTCTCTCTCTCTCTCTCTCTCTCTCTCTCTCTCTCTCGAGAGAGAGAGAGAGAGAGAGTATAAATCAATGATTCTAGCTTTCCCCCACATACGACGTTTGCTTCACCTGATCTTTTTGTGAGCGTCTTCAATACAAGGAGAACCCGACTCGCACCTTAGAGTGGCGGCAAGTTCCCAGCCACGGGAATCTTCTGGCGTAGTTTTCTCGGTCTTCCAAAACGAGAACTATCAGCTGCTGGCCAACAAGGTTTCTAATACAATGTAAAGAATAACGTTATCGCGCCACTCATTCAGGGCCGCCTGTCTGCTAGAATGACTTTGTGTCACTGTCACGTCTTACCATTACAGGATTAAAGGTGTTGTGGGAGGCCGCGCAAGTTGCACAGAAAGAATATGAGAATACGAAGTGCGTTGTTCGCCCGCTGCCAGCCACAGATTCCCACGATATGGCGAAGCATTAGGTTTGGTGTCGTCTGACGCATTTTTAACAACGACCTTGCCGGCCTCCCACCAGCGGGGTTTGGCAGGTTATGAGGAACAGGTATTACCCCGTGATCCTGAACAGTGGTGTGTGTGTGTGTGTGTGTGTGTGTGTGTGTAGTGCAGTGTATATGCATATATGGTCTTCATTAAGCAACAGTTTGGTTCCAGTTTCAGGCCTTCAGTACCAACAATGAATCAGAGCAGTGTCACACAATGGGAAAGAGCGGGGCATCTTGTTGAACATATCACTTTCCACATCTGTGTTGCTCCATAATGACACTCCTCATGCATGCTAAACGACTGTTCTCTGAGGATGTGCTCAAGATGGGCAGGGACCTTGCAGGCAGGATGGGAAGAAGGGTAGGGTGTGGTTTTGGCTGGATCGTAACCCTGAACAGGGGCAGTTTTTGCCTCCTTCGTCGCCCATCCTGTCCTTGGGAGGGGCCGGGCGTGGCTGCTGTTAAACTTCCCCACCAGCTTTTTATTTATTTTTTGCCCGTCTTAAGGGGTGGGCTATGGGAAGGAGGAAAAATATGTTACGAAATGGTCACTCTTATTCTACACTTCACCTCGCCACCAAGCTGGCCGCCTCCCCATACACTGGCACCCACGACATCCGCCACCGAAAACAAAAAAGTAACGGCGGTACAACAACAACAATAACCGTATCACCACACCTAAAAGCACCTACCCATGCCACCACCTCCATCACTCATCACCACTGCCCGCATCAAAGCATCAAATTACTCTCTTCAACCTGCCACTAATGGAAAACAAAACTACCATTGTTGTGGATCATCATTACTCACCGGTTATCGCTTTGTTTTGCTCCGTCAGTAAGTAAGCAAAGGTAAAGTTGGAGGGATACGCTATAGCCTAGCCTCGGTGCTCATCTCCGTCGCATTAGCCCTTAAGCCTGTGGTGGATGAGTGATGGATAGAAAAAAAATAGAGGTAAACGCTATTTCACAATTACTGAAGTCCTGAAACGAATGACGTACCTCGCCATCACTTATGCCCTTTTGCTAATCTGTAACCGTGCTGAGACAAACATTTATTGACCTAAACGCGATAAAGAGTCTGAACTCAACTTACTTCACACAGGGTACAGAGAACAAACAACTGAAATAACGCTTGACAATG
>NC_066564.1:6454733-6547233 GCF_024679095.1 Eriocheir sinensis
AAGTTCACCAAATACACGATGCAAGATGAGGGTGAAAAAAAATGTTTTAAAGTCACCAAATAAGCAAAGAAAGGATGACTGAGGGTTCTGGTACTAATTAATGTTTTTTTCTATTGTTTCAGTTATTCACATTTGGCAAACTTTCTCTACCATCAATTAGTTGCTAAATGTGAAACTTTACTGTATATGAAATAGGGAAGCCATACCATCATCATTTTCTGTCTCTGAAGAATTCCCTGATGATAGCTTATCAAAGTCTCCTCTCAGCCAGGGTCGATGTCTATTGTCCTTAAACAAACTCATCCATTTCCCTGCCAAGAAACAAAAAAGGATAATGTAAATATGTTAGTGTAATTAGATAATTAGGAATAGTGCAACAGCTAGAGGAATGACCCCCTTATGCCCAATTATTTTTTATGTAACTCACTTTCCTTCAACTTCTAGGGAGGAGCCATATCATAGGATATTTAAACAAAATAACTGGTGATGCAATATGGTGCTCTGCACAGTCTTAAAACTGTAATATCATTGTACTACCTTCTGATTATTTTATCCACTGATTCTCTGGCACTATAGTTGTAGCGCTAAGTCGGGTCTGTATCATCATGCTCTGGAAACTTATTGTCACAAGGTGTCTGTGGTGCAACAGTAACACAACAGTAACCTCGTGAACTTTATGTCCACCCCCACCTGGCAGGGTTACTCATAGGAAGCTCAGGAATTGGTCATTGCCATCGGCCTATGGAGGTGCGGCCAGCAAAACAGTGGCCATACCCAGCCCTGCCACGGCTTACAGGATCCCCAATTCTTGCCAAGAATTGGGGGGAATTCTTTAAAATCTAAGACACCAGAACAAGAAATGCAAGAATTTTGCAAGATTTGGGGTTAATTTTATTTTTTAATTTTTTTATATTTTTTAAAAAATTTTTATAGCTATGGAGACAGTGCAAGGCCTGCTACTTACTGCTCCAGAACAGTCTTAGGTAATTCTTGACCATCAGATGACAGCTCTAGTCTCAGTCCGCATTGTAAACTTGTAGAAATAGCATCCATGCACTCATGTCATGTTTTCAATACTACAGTGTGAGTTCTTTGTGTTTTTACAATCTCCCTCAGAAAGATGGATAGTGCTGCAAAGAAGAAAACAGGAACAATGGATACTATGCTCGCAACAGAAACGGGGGGAGAGCCTCAGCATCTTGTATGCCTGGGCGTGAATGATTCCCTTTCACCTTCCACCTCGGACGATATGTTGAGTTAGCTTCATGTTGGTGGTCAAGCATAGTTTCAGTGCCTCGAGAATAGGGAAACTGCGCCTGCTAAACCCCAGGGCGAAGCCTACCCCTCGAGCATAGCTAGCAGTTGCGGCAGTCTCCGTAGGCGGTGGCTGAGTGGTAGCGTGCTGGCCCCACATTCACCGCGTGATGGACGACGCGAGTTTGAATCCCCACGCTGCCACCTCAAATTTTTAAATGATATAGGTACATGAATGGAGTAAAAAATGGGAAATGGATTTCAATGAAATGTCACACAATGAAAATGGGCAAGAGTAAAAATAGACCATGTGAAGTGTATAAGATGGGAGGAACAATCATCAACACAGCGAGTGAAGAAAGACTTAGGAATTATAATACAAGATACACTGACATCTGAGAAGCACATAAACAAGATATTAAAAAAAACATATAGTCTGCTACAAAACATTAGGGTGGCATTTCACTACTTGGATGGGGACATGATGAAGAAAATGATAACAACACTGATTAGACCACAGCTAGAGTGTGCAGCAGTTGTCTGGTCACCACACAAGAAAAAGGACATATGGAAACTTGAAAGGATTTAAAGGATTGTGACTAAGATGGTACCAGAACTATAAAGCCTGCCATACGAGACTAGATTGGAGGAACTGGGCTTACCAACACTGGAAGAAAAAAAAGGATGAGGAGACCCAATAGCATTGTACAGGAATATGAGTGGAATGGAAGTGTTGGACAGAAATGATTTAAATGAGATGGAAGGGAGGAGGCAACTAAGAGGACACAGTAAGAAATTGAGAAAGGGGACTTGTTTGAAAGACCTGAAGTTCAGTTTTCCATATGGAGTGTGGATACATAGAATGGACTTAGCAAACACATTACTGCAGCAGGCAGTGTCCATAAAATGAAGGAAATGCTGGACAAATATAGATTGGGAGACCGGACTGACTTGAGCTTGAGCTCAGGCCCTGTACACTACAAATAGGTAAATACACACCTTGTATTGGAGAAGAGAAAGGAGGGAGAGGGAGTGATAAGGGCAGGGGTCAAATGGCATGTTGTTCTCTCTCTCTCTCTCATGTCTACATTATCATCATAATAATAATAATAGTAAAAATAATAATAATAATGAAACTCAAGGCATATCATAATTATATGACCTAGGATGCTTAATTAATATGCGTCCACAGTTCAAGGGGTTACTTACCTTCAGTAGCCTTTTTTAGGGTAATGGACACATGCATTCCTTGGATACTGGCAACACTTGAGTCAGCAATTACTTCATTGGATAGTTCTTCATCCAAAACATAAAACTTATCTCTCAAGGTAGACCTGTAGGAGACAAAAAAGTTAATAATTGAAACCTTCAAAAGAGAAGTCTTTTCAATTAAGTTAATTACTGAATTATATGAATCAATTACTTAGAAATACCAGAAAGTGGCAGAATGAAAAATGTAATGTCATGATTTTTTGTACAGTATATTCCATCTGAAAAATAAAAGAATACATTTACTTAAAGATAAGGTGTGATGGTTTGACACAGCACTGGTACTGTTCCACTCCAACCAAGTGAATGGTGACATGAACTGTGTCTTTCTTCTGGCTCCAAGATGTCTCGGGGAAGAGCTTTTGGGTAATGCCTTCCACAGCACTTAAAGGTGGCACTCTTATAAGCTTCCTGTCACATAGATTTCTTCTTGACGTCTGTACTACATTAACATCCAGAATATTTTCTTTATATTTCCAGTCTTTATTCTTTTCTGAAACTAACCATTTATCTTGTCTATTGTGATTCACTTTTCTTGAACAAAGTTTTCCTTCCTTCTTTTTGTTAGGAAGTGGGTCAAGAGCTCCAGAAATACTTTCACTATACTCATATTTATCACTAGGATTGACATCTTTACTTTGTTTTGAACTTTCTACTGGATTATGGGTTTTGTTTTGTTTCACTGGTTCATATGAATGATCAGCTTCACTTATATTTGTAGTATATGGAAATATATTATCCTTTTGCTCAGTTTCCATATCTGTTGTTTTGCTTTTCATATGAACTTCTGGTTTCTCTCTCTTGGCCTGAAAAGAAGTTTCCATGTTAAATATCTGTAATACCAAGAGCCTTTCATATGAAATACTCCCTTTTAAACAACAAAACTTGCATAACAAGTATCTAATCAAGCCAACAAAAAATGCTAATGTGATTTGGGAGATGTATCCAAACTCTATTTTACTTTAGTAGTGCTTCTATATCTGTCTATCTCCAATGCCCTGCTCCATCATGGAAACTTCCCTCCAGGAAGTGGCTGCAGCAGAAGTGTCTCCATCTCTCCCTGTTCTGGCATTTATTCTCAGCACTCAATCCTGCTACTTCCAACTCTCTCCCTACAATACTCACACACTATGGAGTCCCTACTGAATCCTCATTGGTGTAGGGGTAAAGGAATGCAGACGCTCAGTGGTTACCTTATTTTTTTATAGAATCGACACACACAGGGACTGTATTAATACTCAAATTCAACTATAGTTTACATTTGTGTCTACCAGATGAAACTTGCAACTTATTCAACCAAGAGTGTTTCTTCCAACACACGTGGTATTTCACTTTTCAGTGCAGTGCTTTTTTTACAAGTACCATCACCCACCACATCACCTTCACCACCCCATTGTACAAGACTGTACTCAAGAGATGTATAGATTTATATTTATACAGCTCTGCTTTGCTCCAGCTCCCCTATGATGTCTTAATTTTTTATGCAAGAATTAATCAGAATTATTGGTAAACTTTGAAAAAGCCTTGCTTTGTCTGTATCACCTCTATCCTGACATGAATGATTTCAAGATGGGAGTATGTAGACACTGACTGACATTCTCTTTCAGCTACTTTAACTGTCTTCTGCTTACGGGACCATTACCACAGCAGTATATTTTCTCTCTTCACTTTTGCCTTTCAGCTGACTCCACTAAATAAAATATCCAACCAGTCCTCAATTGATAAATCTCCTTGAAATAACAACTCCATTTAGCACAAATTCCATTCTGTCAAATACTGTAACTAATACATTCCATCTCAGCCAAGCAAAATGTACATACAGAGAGTGGTAAGTTCAGTCAGTGAAATCAGCTTGATAACACACATAATGGTGCTCACACCTCAACATATTTAAGGATCACATGATTGCTAACACCATTTGGTGTCCCACAGGAACATAAGTCCTATCCCAAAAGGCAGGTAAAAAGTTTTCAATACATACAACATATACAATACGATACCATACCTTTTTAATCTTATCCTGATGAACTGCTGATAGCCCGAGGAAAAAATCTTCAATCTCTTTATTATCAATGTTACAAGCATTCAGAAACACAGAAGTTTCCTCTCCATCAACGGACATCATCTGATGAGAGACAAAGTTCAGATAAATTTAAGTGTGCACACACACACACACACACACAGAACAGAACAGATTAAGTGAAGAAAAAGTATCGGCAAAGAGTGTGCAAAGATTCAAGGAAAAGTTGGATAATTATAGATACGGAGACGGGACCACACGAGCGTAAGCCCAGGCCCTGTAAAATTACAGCTAGGTAAATACACACACACACACACACACTCTCTCTAGGCTTTATCACAAGAGCGAGTATCCTTCTCACATTATTGCTATCATGCACTAGTCATGGAGGGTTCCCAAAATATACATGTGACGCTTTCCTTAACCATTAACCCTAGATTACTATCGTTGTCCTGAATCCCGGCTTGGGGGGTTAATTTGCGTTGTGGAAGGAAATCTGTTAGACATACGGTGCTGTACAGCCAAGACATTTCAGTTAGCATTCTGCCCTTGGTGTGTGAGGTACGTTTGTGTTTTTCCCGTGCTTAATTCCTGAACTGTTCCCAATTGTCTGGAATTCTGGACACGATAGTAATTATAACATATCAAGTATAATGCAAGCAATAGGGCTTCCGAGGCTGGAACATTTCGGGGGATGTGTGAACTCCATGTTTGGCACATTTCAACACAATCAGCCAACACTTGCCTGGTAGTTGTGCCTTCATTAAGGAAAGGTAGCGTTTTTTTAAAGTTTCACACATTTTTTTTTTTTCGTAATGTTATTTTTGGGTAATACGTTAAGTCTATAAGTCACAGAATTAAGAATGTATTCCAGTTTAAGTAAAAATTTTGTAATTAAACTTTGTACCATTCCTATATGTGTTTTCAAGCCTGCAAACTTTGTCTGGAATTCCGGACATCGATAGTAACTATGTTAGTCCGACAACGATAGTAATCTAGGGTTAAAAGATGCAAAAAAATCTAAATGACACAAAAAAGTCATTTTTTAAATACATTTCTCTTAAAACTCCTTTTATAAATGTTTACAGAATTTCAAGCCTGTTCTAATGGCATAAACGTTTTATTAATCATTTTTGTAATAACTAAATGGAAATTATGATAAACTGAAAATAAGATGAATTTTCATATTCATCGGACAAAAAATTTCATAGAACAAAAGTAGAGAGTGGACGTGTGTGCGTGAGCTCCTCGGATCTGCTGAGTCGACAATGTCAGGCAGAACCAGGAGCCTGAGAGCCTTGTGCTGCGTTTGTGAAGATTTTACAGGCGAGAAGTGGCTTGCATGCTGTTTGTGTCCAAAGTGGTGTCTCACAATGTAAAGTGTGCTAATCAGACTGGAGTTAAGCAGGATAATACACCTAAAATAAAGTGGATTTGCACTCCGTATCTTCATAAAGCATCTTTTGGTACCAGCATTGTTGAAAAATTGGATGAATTCAAGCAAGAATTATCTAAAGAAATATCTGTGGCTAAAGATGAAGTTGAATCTCGGGTATCCAGTGTAAAGGAGGAGTTGAGTTTCCCATGTATTGCGGATGTGTTTTGATTGATGGTGACCTACCACTGTCTTCAGCTCTGAGTGGGTTGCCTTTAGCACCTCCCTGCATAATGACTGATTGACTGACTAATTGAGAAATTGGCCCCCCAAACATGAAAACTGGTATGAAGGAAGCCTGCGTGGTGATCTGCTGATACCATTGCAAAACTCAACTGGTCACCTGTACAGCAAGTAAAGTAGTTTTCAATTAATTATTAGATCCTATGTTTTTTATATGACCTTGTAACTCCAACTTAAGTTTCTTTCTTACCGTGGTGTCAATCAGAGCAAGACCTTGGTGTATAAGTTCCTTATACATCTCCACTTGAGGATTGGAAGCACTGTCTTTCATTTCCACAACATATAGCGGTCTGTCTTCATTTTTGACTTGAAGAGCCTGTGGAATAAAATTTCTAAAATCTTTAAATTGACTACAACAGGTATGATTCATAGAGAGGCAAAAGTTATAAAATATGAAGAGAAATTTGTTTTCATAAGTAAAAACATGTTCTTTATTAATGCCCACTATGCTACACCCATGAAACCTGAGCTGCTCTGCTGACACAAGATGGGTAACAATGTAAAGAAAAGAGCCCACTACTTGCCGCTCCCATAAAAGATGAAGTAAAGAGCAGCCAAAAGAGAGGTCAATTTTGGGTGAAGAGATGTCTTGATACACTCTTCTTGAAAGAGGTCAAGTCATAGGCAGGAGGAAATACAGACGAAGGAAGGCTGTTCCAGAGTTTACCAGTGAAGGGAATGAAAGAATGGAGATGCTGGTTAACTCGTGCATAAGGTGTTTGGACATTATAGGGATGAGCTTGAGTAAAGAGTTGTGTGCAACTAACCTTAACGGTCCAGGAGTTTGTGTTGTCTGCCAGGTGGAGCATGGCCTGTGCAGCTGCTTGCATTAGGGAAGGGGGGATAGAGAGGTGAGCCAGAGAGCACCGAATGGCCTGGGCTTGCAGACATTCCACCCATACACTAGGACAAGCATGAATCTGAGGAAAGTTTTCATAATCATAATCATTAATTACCCCTTTCCTGTATCAGGAAATTTTTAGTATCCAACTCAAATATACTAGCTACATGACAAGAGGGGTGAAGAATCTGTGAGAGATTAGTGAAGCTGATGGTTGTATTGTCAGACCATATTAACAGATACACAGGAAGTGCTGAATAATTTTATATATGATTCTAAAATGCAGAAAAAACAAAAAATATTTGTTAAACCTATAACAATAAACATACTGCTCTGTCAACCATAATGATGGAAATGGCAGTTTGGCAACTTTGGCCTATAAAGAAATTTATACTTTTCATTAGATGGTAGTTTCTTAAACTTTCCAGTATCCATCTCTATGAAGTATGCTGTATGAGGAGATTCTGACATTGATGGTAGTTTTTATTTATTCATTTATTTTTATTTGTTTATTTTCTTTTTAACGTTTCCACCTATGGCGCTGGTAGGCTTTCTTGGTGAGGTCTGATGGTTGGCCTCAGCCCATCGCAGCACAGGCAAGTGTTTATAGTGGCGCCATCTTGCTTGGCTCATGCTGTCCCCCCGGAGCTCATCATTGACTCTCTCTTTGAGAGATAATCTAGAGTCCGAGTTGATAGGTGGTCTTCTGGACAGCATGTGTGGGTAGTCTTAAGACACTTGGACGTGACTGAAAAATCCCAGCTTGTGGTACCGGGTGGGACGCGAACCCTCGTCCTCCTGGATATGACACCGTTGCGCTATCCACTCAGCCACCACCTCCCCATATTTAACTAACTAATTTTAACAACAACCTTGAGTTCTATATGATCTGAACGCTACAGATAAATGTCTTCATGGTATGTAACAGAGGTGACAAACTATAGTAGCTTCTACATCCCAATATCTTGAGAATACGGATAAATAAATTTTAAAGATTTCTTGATTTCAAATGAAAAGTGAGCTTCTCACCTGCGAGCTAGGGACCTCAATCTGCTCTCCATAATCAATGAAGAAGATGAGCATCGTACCATTAGGATCTCCACCTGCTACTTGACCTCTGTAGTACCTGTAAAAATGTGTATGAAAGTTTATGCTAGCTTAGTATTATAGCATGACCTCAGTCCCCTCATTCTGATAAGGGTAATGAGAAAATGAATAATAGGCTGGTGCCCTTTCCTTATGCTGACACTGACACCAAAATGTGTAAAAAGTTAAATTAGTCTAAATGAAAAACAATCTATTTACTTATTATCTGTAAATTTGGCAATGCACCAGTCACCCAATGAAGGCTTGAACTCGGAGCTCTTGACACTGGAATGGTGGCCGAACTTCCTCTCATCTTCGCAGAATTCTAGGAAATCCTGGATGCTATCAATTTCAGCTTCAAGAGTATCTAATCTGAAAAGAACAGTAATGACATGCTTCAAGATAACTAGCTGGTGTGTGTGTGTGTGTGTATTTACCTAGTTGTGACATACAGGAAGATAGCTATGCTCGCACTGTCCTGTCTCCATATCCACTCTTATCCAACTTTTCCTCAAAATCATGAATATTTCTTGCACAAACCACCTCCTCCTCCTCCAGTCTATTCCATAGCTCAATGCTTCTGTTTGGAAAGCTAAACTTTTTCACATCTCTCCTACACATGGTCGCCCTCAACTTCTTTCCATCTCCTCTCGTTTCTCTCTCGTTCCACACACACAGGTCCTCTCTGTTCAAATACTCCAGTGTGTGTGTGTGTGTGTGTGTTTGTGATCTTTAGTGAGGCTCTTTTTTACTTCCATCTTTCATATTAACCATGTATATTTTACATTAATAACAACATAACATAACTTACTCTTTAAGTCTGTCTTCTCTAATAACATAAAATTCTTCAGGAGACACCACTTCAGCCACATGCACTCTCACTTCTGTATCAAGGGGTAACTCCTCATGAGCCAGAATTGGTGAGGCAAGAGAACTTCCTGCACTGATCGTCATGCTTTTTCCTTCCTCAAGATGGGAGTATATTTTTGTCTCACGAATTTGTAAAGTGTTCAGACAGTTATCTTCACTGTGTAAGACATCATCAATGATACTATCTTTGTTCTGAACAGTTTCATCCAATTCTGTTGGAGTTTTATCATGAGTCAGGGTATCTGTATCCAGATCATCAGTATCTCCAGCAATCTGCATCTCTTGGAGTGATTCATTAAGAGCTTCTATCCAGCCCTGGCTGAGTACATTCTCATGCCTGGATGGTAAATTAGCCAGGGAACAAAGATCCTCAAGATTTCTCACATGATTAGGGTTGTCCATCCCAAATCTTTCAGACAAAAGCTTACCTCTCAATGATTTTTTCTGTATGTATTTCTTTCCTATTTTGGAGAACTCAAGAACAGGATTCAGCCACATGGTGTGCTCCAAAACTAAGGCAATCAGTCCAACAAACCTGCTCTTCTTATCTTTAGAAAAGACTTCACATATAGAGTTAGTAGCTTGAGGAGTCCACTGTCTATTTTGATCCAAAGGCTGAATACAACACAGGAATACCTCAACTATCAGCTGTGGAACTTTTGCCAAGTGCAGTGGAAGAAACAGAGCAGAACTCATGTTAAGAGTAATGTTTTTCCCCTCATCAATAAGAAAAACTTCTAAGAGAGTTGTGACCTTGGAGTAATCAACTGAAACAACCTTGGCTCTGCTCCAATGGCCGGAGTCTTTAACAGCACACAGTGTTCCTTTTTCCACATATGAAAGGGGTTGATGGTGGGAAGTGTCTGCGTAATGCTGATGTAAAGCAGACTTCATAATGTGATAGTGATTTGACAGGTCAATGATCTGTCCATCTGATTTTTCTTTGTACTCAGTAAGACGTACCAAATACTGTGTGGCATTCAGCACCTTCATGACCTCAAATTTGACTTTACCAGCTTTTGGTAGATTATGACTAATGTCAGAAAAGTGGAATTCATGTCTACATTTGCAGGAATATTCTTCAAAACAACTCCCAAAGGCTTTGAGGTAATAACATATGGCAGTGTCCTCTGGCAGTCCAACATGTGTTGATAATAAATTAACTTTTAATTCCTCTGCAGCAATTCCACAAATTCTGCTTAATTCATTCCAAACTTTGGGAATATTTGCAAGTGAAAATTGAGGCACAATTATATATGATTCACAACTGACAGATTTTTTCTCTACATTAGTGACAAAGTTGTCAACCATAAAGCCATACCTATGAGAGAAGGTTGTCCAAGAGGAGCCAAAGTGGGTGTGGAATATAGTCTGTGCATTAGAGAGGTCATAGCACAGAAGGGATGCCTCTGATTCCTCACTCACAATCATGGTTACTCCCTGCATCAAATGCCATTCATGAACTAACTGCTGCAGTTTGTCAGTACAGACAGTACTTTTAGTAACTATACAGTATATGGCAACACTTTTCATCAATGAACCCAACATATCAGCATCACTATCACTCTTTACAAAAACCATATTCTTCTTCTGGGAATAAGAGGATGCAATGAGGTCTATCACCATGCCATAAGTTTCTGTCTCATCATTGACATAGTGGATGTGACTATCCACTTTAGAAGCAATGGCCGCTTCAAATGGTGATGAAATTATGATTGTTGGATCCAGAAGAGGGAGCAAAATGTGGGTTAATTGGCTAAGTGATTTTGTCCACTTAGAGCTCACCAGCACAGCTTGGAGATCCAAATCTAATCTAGCACATTTTTTCCTTTCTTCTCCCCACATAGTTATTATTTGTTTAACTTCAGACAAGAAGTTCCCCAGTACTATATCAGCTTCATCAATAACTAAGTGGCAACATCTTGAGAGAGTGGTGATGGCCCCCTTGGTGTCTCCAGCTTGTGATGTGGAGTTCCCAGTCAGAAGGCGAATAAAATATGAGGCTGTAGTCAGCAATATATCACAGCCACCAAGGAGCTGTTTCTCTGTTCTAATCTCTTCTTCAGCTCCACATCCACCCCAGGCTGTTACTGTTTTTAAAGTTGTGTTAGCAGGCAGAAGGCTGTCAATATGATCTGCAACACATCTAGCACTCTGCCATGTGCTAAAAACTATCACCATCAATGGACCAATTCCTGGAGGAAGCCGGTGACTCATGTGTCGATGAGTGTCTAAGAGTGTTGACAACAATGGTACAACATAGCCTAAGGTCTTTCCACATGACTTCTCACCAACAATGATTGCTGAGCATCCTCGAACGAGAGCTGGCCATGAATATGCTTGCACTCGAGTGGCACTCATCCCCTTCTTGCACAGAACCTTTGCAATGTGAGAATTGAGTGTAGTATGCAAAACATCTTTGTTAATCACTACTTCTTCATCTAAAATACGATGTCCACCTGCCATAAACACTCTGTATGTTCTGACAGTCTTTGAAATGCTAAGTGAGTATTGTTTCATTGTGGTTGTATGATGCTTTGTCAACACTTCTCTAAATTCTTGTTTGTTTGATATATGACACATTTTGTCTGTGCTCATTGATGTATTGTAATATTCAGGATTTTTAATCTCTCCCTTTTCCTTGGTAGTTGCTAGCATTTGTTTCTTCTGTCTCAAGTTTTTAATGCTATCTGCAATATCAGTGTTGGTAGATACCTTGTTTCCTTCATTTAGTTCAACATTCTTTCTTTCAGGCAAATTAATATCTTTAAGACTGTAACTTCTTGGTACTGCAGGTTCAGGGTCACACACAGCTCCAACTAAGCTTGTGCACACCCATTGAGGGATGTTAGTCAAATTAGATTTCTCAGTAGATTCATTCTTATCTCTTGAGGTAATATAATCTTCAGCCATAGGGTTAAATGATTTTTCTGTATCCATGATGTTGTTTTCTTCATTTTTTTCAGAGATATAACCTTTTTGCATGTCTTTGGAGAGTTCATCCACCAATTTGCTTCTACCCTCATTCTGATTCACTTCCTTATGCTTTATAGATTCATCCTCAGGCATCTTTATATTCCCTTCACATTGGGAGAAATCCAAATGATATTTTTGTTTCAACAGAAATGGTGAAAATATATTTCTGGAAAGACCCAGATGTTCAGTAGAGAGTCCCTTTAACAATGGACATGTTACACCACTGGATGATAAGTTGCCACACTTATTAGTTAATCTTAAGTTTAAATTTTCATTACTACTACTCATATCACTTGAGATGGATTCCAACTCAATGGTTTTCTTCTGACTTCTTCCAATGCAACCATTTTCAGCTTGTTTTTTAGTATCTGCTTTCAGGTAGACATTAGAATGTGTAGTTTCCTTTGTAGTGGGAGGTCTTAATTTTCTGGACAGATTGGTTGGTGTCTCATCACTTACTACCACACCAACCTCATCATCTTCATATGAAGTAGAAGAGAGTTCATTTATAGTTTCTCTTGATGGTTCCCTCATATATCTGAAATTAAAGTACAATAATTATTTGTAGGTCTTGATGTACCTATACTACCATTCCAAGCCCTACATGAGCTGCAAACAATCATGCAGCTAGATGGCAGGAACTGCACAAATTACTCCCAGCTCTCACTGCTGTGAAAACTATCTTATCTATAAAGATACTGTTTTCACCTCACTGGTCACACCATTGCAGGAGCAGGAGTGCATGGAAAATGATTCTAAACATCAACATAGATGGCAAAGATTCAGGGCTACATCACCTATCAACAGTGGTGTCCCACAGGGTTCTGTTCTATCACCCTCGTGATATCGCGGTTCAGTTTTCGCAGACCCGGTATTTCGTGTTTTTTTCTGTAAAACCTATTAATTTTTATGTCTCGGTATTCTGCAGCATAGTTTACGAGTTTAAATCTCATGTGTCATGATAGAATGGCCGTATGTACCAATTCAGCCAATCAGAGCGTCAGTATTGTTTTCGCGGCCGCTGAGTAGCTGTTGTGTTCTAGAAGCATCTCGCTGCTTCGCATCTCACAGAGAGAAGCTGTTCGCCTTGTTTTGTCTCAGTTCCACGTGTCTCCCTACAGTGTACGGTGTTTCTATTGTTTTAAAAGTGTGTTTAAAGACCTTAAAATGATTTTAAAAGTACTGTAAAAGTTATAAAAACATGCCTAGGGTGTATTTGAAGAGTATTTCTATTTCGCGGATTTTCACTTATCGCGGGTGGGTCTGGAACGTAAACCCCGCAATGGAGAGGGGATTACTGTATACAGATTTATGCACAAAAAAGGAGAAGGCTTTGACTGATAATGTTACTCACAGAAATTAGCAACCCTAAAAACATAAGAATATATACAGGAAACTTACTTTTGATTTAAGGTGTCACCTGAAGTTTCAGAGTTTTGTGAAGGTAAGGAATAGCCACTAAACTGTCCCTTGCTGAGATATGTGTGATCTGAATCAAAGGATGACCTGCTGTTCCTTTCATCCTTCCATAGTTCTGCAAATTCACAATCTACAAGGAGCTGTGCAAGGTCTATTGCCATCTGGTTGTCTTCTCGTTGGACCCAATGACTTTTGGAGGATTCAGGTATAATGGAAGACCATGATTCTTTAGGAAGGATCAGCAGCAGCTTTCCATAAAGACAACCTGGTGGTACATAAAAATTTAAGTAATGTGCTGAAATTGCTAAACTATTTCAGTAAGTCAAATCTTCCAGAAATGTATTCCCACCATGTAAGAAGGTTGACCTACTACAGAAATTATGTGCTAGAAAGACAATCCACCCAGCAACAATTTAAAATAAAAATGGAGAAAATTGCAGATAGTTATTAATGTTCAAATACCATAATTTCTTTACCAGTCAGTCATGTTGCATGCTTGGTTTTCCTTCTTCATAATGTATCTGGAGGTGTAATGAAACAATGAAGACCACTGATTGAAAATGGTTAGTATTTTGGAGGAGGAAACTATGACTGCAATTTTGTCCCTAGTTGAGCATTTTTAAGGTCATTACACAGATGAACACCTGTCCCCCCGTATTTGCGGGTTCACTACTCATGGATTCACATATTCGTAGATTTAGATTTTCTCACAATCACTTGATGGTAAGAAGGCAATGGGTCCAGATGAATTATCAGGTCAAGTACTAAAAGAGTGCAGTGAACAGTTAATAGAACCAATTCAGAACATTAGAAGTTGTTCGATCAACACTGAAGAAGTCCCAGTACAGTGGAAGAGGGCATGGGTAGTCCCAATATCCAAAGGCAGAAATAAACAAGAGCCTCTGAACTATAGACCAGTTTCTCTAACAAATGTCATGTGCAAGCTATGTGTGAAGGTAATTAAAAGACAGTGGATGGACCATCTAGAGAGATAGAAGATAATAAATAAAGTCAATTTGAATTCAGACAAGGTAAATCTTGTTCACAAATCTAATATATTTTTAGTCAAGAGTAACAGATATAGTGCAGGAGAGAGACAGGTGGCCGGACTGAATATTTTTGGGCCTAAATAAGGCATGTGATAAAGTTCCACATAAGAGACTGCTGTGAAAATTAGAAAATAGAGGAGGATTGGGGAGAAAAATGACAGACTGGATGAAAATTACCAAGCAAATAGAGAAATGAGAACCGTGTTGAAAGATGAGAAATCGAACTAGAGAAAGGTCACAAGTGGAGTTCCACAGGGATCAGTGTTAGCGCTTATAATGTTTTTAATTCTGCAACGCCATAATTTTGAAGTTTGTGTGGGGTGTTATGGGTCAGTGTGACTCCTAAGTTGCCACACAACTTCTCTGTACCATTCTCAGTGTTTCCAAGACTGTAACAATGGCAGGAGAGTTTTTTGTATCTTCCGCTTCTGATTCCATGTCCAAGTGTCCACAGCCAGTAACTTTGACTCCTCATAAGCCTCCTCTTGCTCCCAAAAAAGCTCTCAATGTGAATGCAATTGGGAAAGAGCTGAAACTCACTTTTTCAAACTTCAAAAGTGGTGTTAGTGGCAAAGACAGTGACATCAACAGCCTTGAACTTCAACCCCTCGTCTTATCAGAAGACTGAGCTCCATTATTGTGCAACCTCTGTTTGGTGGCCATCCTGTAGATCACCATATACAACCTAACAGTTGATAGCAGGAGCATCAGGGCTGGATGCCAGCTGTCACAATAGGGTTAATTTTGTAACTAAAAATACCTAATAATAATGATTTTTGAGTGAAAATAGAAAAAAATACTAACAGATGCATGGGTGTGAGAGGAACACACTTATGTACAACCAATGCTGTTTTGCTACCCTCATATTTATTCTGTTTTCAGCGGTTTCTCAGCCACTCGTAGCTTCAGATTAGCCAAAATGGACAGGTTAAGCAAAAATGACTGGACAGTGTGCACAGCAAGCATCAGAGTTGCCTGAATTGTAGGGGTTAACGAAAATGGTAACAGTGTTGCTTGGCAAACATTCTCAAATGGGAACCATACCCTGTCTTGAACTTTCTGAGCTTTACCAACACAAGAAACTACTTTCTCTGTGAAAGTGACAGCCGATGCAATGGGGTATCTGATAAGTTCTGTAGAGAACTGCTGCAATCTTTTTATGTCTAGAAATAAGGACAAGGTATGCTGACTTTATATAACTATGAAGTTACTCGTAAAATGAAATGCGTACAAAAAAAGATTATAAAAAACAAATGAACTTCACCTTTCTGACTGAAGAATACTGGTGTGAATTCCCCCTGAGGAGTTTTGCTTGAAAGTAATCGAACATACTCTGTTGCTGATGGATCCCAATGCTTTGAGTGTCTGTGAGGAATGATAAGAGTATGTGATATGTGATAGTGCCATAAATAGCATTCACCCTATTTATAAACAAGTATTAGTGGTTAGTAACTAGAATGGAACTAATTGTAAGGTTGTATATTTTGGAGAGGATGTGAAACATAGAAACAAAAATATAAATTAATGGTAGATTTGGAAGAAAAAAAAATACTTAAATCTAAGTACCATACATTTATTGGTAATGAACAAGAGTCATTTATGTATGTGAAGCATGCTCATTTCAAGAATTCAAAGGCTTTTGGTGATTAATGACTTTTTCAAAGAATTTCATACAATGAAAGTTATGTGAGAATGAAAGTATGTTAACCATACAGCCCCATATTTAGTGCATTATATGCAGCACTATACTGTAATGCACATCATCTTTGCAAGGTATCCTGCAAATTCCCAAGTTACCCCACTATTAATGTTGGATGGTACTGAACAAATTTGCAAATACAGAGTCAGTAAATGTCAGTGGATAACTGCAGCTGATGTAAATGAAAGGTTACTTTATAATGTGGAAATTAATACAAATAATTATATAGATGGACATTTTTTCAATATTACTTGACAGGGAAGCTCCATTGGTGGAGCAAGGCTTCAGAGATATAAAGGTAAAGTTGTAGAATGCACTATCAGCTGCAAGTGGCTGCAGTGCTCATATCCATACCATTGGCCCTTAACCCTGAGGTAGATGAGAACCAATTACCCCAGAACACTGGGCCATTGCATCATCTAGGTTATCACATTTTTGCTTCCAAGTTTTCCCAGCTACACCCATTTATCTACCAGACCCAAAAGATGATGAACAGTTGGGTGGGCTGTGCAGTGACTGACCAAGCCAGGATTTTAACCCAGGCTTACAGTTTCATAGTTAGATGTGCTAACCGCTACACTAAGAGATAAGTAAAACAAGAAAGTGTGCTTTCTTTAGATGTACCTTGTTTGCATATCCAAGCTTCCCATAATCCTACTTCCCTTGTATGTTAATAATTAAACTGAACAGCCACAAATTCCCTGAAAACAATGCTTTGTAGAATCATGACCCCTTTGCTTGACAAGGGTATACAGTATACTGTAAAAACTATTAGCAATTTTTATCATTTTCACAAGCAAATTTTTATTTGATTGTGCAGTGCCTCATACAAAGATATTCTGAGTAAAAACAAAACAATTACTGTACAGTAATAATTAGAGAAGTGTTCTCACTTACTTTAATACTAACTTCACGTTTTGATTTACAAAACTGTACTGAAGAGAGACTGGTGTCACCCCAAACAAGCAAATCTTTCTTGCTTGGTAGGGAACACTTGCCCACTTGACATCAGTGAGGGGGATGATGGTCTGCGCCTTGAAGAAAAATGATGACAACACTGAATGAGTCACAATATTCTATTTTTTTTTTCAATGAGGTGAATAGAGGTGAAAATGTCACATGAAGCAATGTATTCCAGTGAATGTGTAAGGCTGAGTGAACAGAAGAGGACAGCTGCATTGTCAATAACACAGCAGCAGTGACTGCATCATCGACAACATGGCAGGGACAACTACATCAATGTATGCATAAACTCTCTGATATGGGAGCATAAGTAATCCACGAATGAAGAAAACCTTAAATTTTCTAGGTTGTATGCGATCATAACAACAATACGACAAATGAGTAGCATTTAAAAAACAAGTGAAGCTGTTAATTTTGTATACCCCAATGATCTATTTTAACCCTTCAGCTGTGACATGTAAACATACTGCAACATGTAGGCACATTTAATGTCTGTGAAAAAAATATAAATAATTTAAAAATTAAAAATAGCAAGGATACTTGTTTGACTTTGAAACCCGCACCGAGTGCTCACTAAAAGGTACACATAATAATTTTTGTGTTACATAGGGAAATTACATGATGAAAACAAAATGGAATGTGGTGGGACAGCTTTAGTACTTTAGTAAAGAATGGGCAATTTTTGCAAACCCACCCAAAATCTAAAGACACATCTAGGGGGTTAAGGAACATGCATCAGGACACAAATATTTTGCAATTAAAATGAAAAATATGAGTCTTAATGAGAAAAATCTTAAAAAAAAAAAACATCAATAGGATTATCAAATTCAGCACAGAGTCTGAACGATGCATAATCCTTTAATGAATTTCTTCAACAACTGTGATAAAGCAGCTGTACTTACTTCAGCAGCAATGCTTATGCCATAGTCAAGGAGAAAAACACCTGTCTTCTCCATACTTGATTTGGGTAGTTCTTCTATTTTTCCACGTGTCCAGCAGCCATTGTAGCACACCACAATTGGCTTTGGGAGAAATCAAGGAGAACTGTCAGTCATGAACAAATGTCCAAGTGTATTCAAGAGATGGAAACTTCTTGAGTTGGAGGTTTATTCTTTTTATTGGGTAAAGGAAGACACAATGAGTCATGTGAAAAAGTCATTGATTTATTGAATATAAGAGTATATAAAGTGGAACACTGTCAATCAGAAAAGACACTGCTACAATAAATTAAAAATAAAAAGGAAAGAAAAGGGAAGAAATTAAAAATGAACTTGAAAAAGCAGTAAAAAGTTCTGGACCATCACCATCTGTAAAAGTATTAGTACAACCCATGGGAGATTTATCCTTGAGGGATGCTTAAAGCAGAAACCCCTCCAATTTTCCCAATCAGAGCACTCCCTTCCTGTATACTCGACCCAACTCTCTCATCCACTGTTGATATACTCTATTGTCAGTTTGCCTGTGATAGGATTTCCCCTAGTATTGCTCTCATACTCTCTCTTAACCAGCACATTCTTATCCTTTCCTACCACAAGGCCAAGCCACCTCAGAGTACCATGCTTCACCCTTCATCCAATCCACAATCCACTTCTCTTGATGCTATATAGTGCAGCGGTCATGAGGTCAAATTCTGAGATGACCCCAACCTAGGGTAGAACAAAGCACAACCTATATGGTTTAATGCAGAATTTTGTCTAGATTCTGGAAATGATGGTTGTGGTCCGATAAAATGTGTCAGACTTATAACCTAATGTTGGAATTTGTCGCAAAGTCACAATTTTTCATTAAAAAATTATTAAGTGCATTTTGTCCAATATTGGCCGACTTGATGTAGGAAACCAAACAAAAATTATTCTAAGCCATGCAGTTTGACCCAGCTGAATGTATCACACCTTTCATACGACAATAATTTGTAGGTTTCTTGAAAAATGACAGAAATATGGACAAAAATTGTCACAAATGCCTTAATTTTTCATTCCGTGTACCATCATTTCTTAGGTCTAACAGGCACATTTATCAGAAAAGTTGCACATACACGTATTACATGTCAAAATTTTTCTCATTTACTCCTCTTTCTAATGGTATATAGTATGCATGTGTAGCATAATCCATTAGCCTAGGCTGTAAGATGCCAAAATGTTTCCCCTCACACTAACTTTGGAAATCGCATAGATCTTGTTGATTTGCAGGAAATGGTACAAAGGTTATTCTCTGGCAATTATATCAAAGTTAAAATGCTTAACTAAGCACAACAACATAAATTAGAACAGACTAGGACGCGTGTGAGCTTACATACAATGTTCATAGGGTTTTGCATCATATGGTACCATGTGGCACTGAATGGCTAATAGTCATAACCAGTTGTCAAATATATTATGGACACAGCCCATTCATGTCTGGAAAGTGGCTTTTCCTGTATTGAGAAAGAGACTGTTCTGGTTCTAGGGAAATTTTTCACTTTTTCTTGTGCACAGTGTCAGTCCTGCAATTTATGGCTTTATCATAAAAATAATGAAAGGGAACATAGTGACATCTCAAATTGTGATTAAGTGCGATAGAAATAAGGTACACAAAATTGGCAACTTTCAGATATAATAAAACCTGACTTGCAAATAAAATAATGTTTATTTGCATGTTTATTTTGATAGTCTGTAGATTTAGATAGTAAACTAAAATTTATTTCACATTGGGCTGATACAACTTTAAAGTGTGACAGTCATGGAACTTGAAGTCGGAAAACCTCCACCTAAGAGACACTGCTCATCACAATCCTGTGTCTAAAGAAACTGACAGGCCAAGTTGTCAAAACCCCATTACATTTCACAACGAAATGTTAATGCTGCTCAAAGAAGGGGTTCCACCACATCAAAGTCAGAAGACTTGGCATTTGATGAGCTTGTGCAATTTATCATGAGTACTGAGCTGTTTAGCAAAAAAAGTCACATGTCTCTTAAGCCTAAGGGCATGAGAGATACTTCATAGAATCGGAAAGACCAGACAATGTGTACTCCTGGGGACTGAAGAAATGCCTGATCAAATACTTTGGAGACACTAGTTTTTATAGACCGTATTGGAAAATCAGACAATCTAAGGCTCTAAAGGTGTCCACCATCTATTTTGATTCCCAAGTTATCCCAGTATAAGTTCTTAATTATTTTTAAGCAAGGCAGTGGCTTAGTGGTTAGTGTGTGGGCACAGTGTTCTTGAAGACTATATCAGTGTAAGTCCTTAATTACTTCTCCTAAGCAAGGCAGTGGCTGAGTGATATCTTTATATCTTGAAGATATAAAGCCATTTTTTATTCTAGAAGGTACATTGAAACTTAACTATGAAATCTAGTTCATTTCACACAACCGTAAGTTCCAGTAAGAAAAACTGAATACATAACACTGCAATCAACAGGCTGCAGATACCCAATACCTTGCAATACAAAGCTGTATGAAAGAAAACACCCCCCCAAACAAAAACAATGCAAGAAATAGTTAAATGAAAACTAAAATGCTGGAGTAATCTTTTGACTTACATTTCCAACTTTGACAAAGGATGCATGATCAGTAGTATATTGAGAAGAATTATTACTACTGAAGTGATGATTCATGCTTTTTTCCATTTCCAAAAACTGGAGCAACTCTTCTGAACAAGTTTGGGAGGGGACCTCTCGCACCCAGACTGTACTTGCATCTATCACCTGAAAAGATAAACAGAGAGGTTTTGAAAATTATTTTTCTCAACCACCATTTTATGTATTATTTTTTAGGTGCTGCCTGTAGAGCCAGTAGGCTGTCTTGAGGGCCTTCTTCAATGACCCCAGCCTGTTAGAGGTGAAGACTAATTTTACTTATAGCTGCCGTGATATATGACTTGTTTGGGGTTCAGGTAGTGGGGACATTGTAATGTCTGCTTGTATTCCATGTATTTTCTATATTATATTTTCCAAATTTTTTGTAAGTATGTATTATTTTCATGTGCCCTAGCAAAGGCAGAAAGCATGAATGTGAGGCAAAACCCTCCATTTGACAAGCCACCAGCAGCACTAGCTAGTGGGGGGACAGGTCTGATGCACTGCACTGCTTTGGCCCACACACTGGCACTTTGGCCCTCATTACTGCATACTGTGAGGACAAAACTGGGTAAAGATTGTTTTAAGTTCCTCTTAAGTTCTCAATGGGAAGTTTTCCACAATATTTGAGAGTAGAAATCAAATCAGTATACATAAGAACCCCTTGAGCTTATCCTACATTGAAAAAAGGCTTTCATATACAGGGAGTATCTCCGAATCGGTTCTTCAGCCACTCGCCATCAATTTTTCACTCTTGCTTTCTGCTTGTGGCTGTCTTCCCCACCCCTTGCTTCAAGTCAATAGGATATACTATGAATTTTAGCATTTATAAGTTACTACGTACACCCAAGAGGTTTTGATGTGTGCTGATTCAATTTCTACTCTCAAAATAGTGCAAAATTATCTACCATCAAAAACTTACAGGAACCTAAAAAAATCTTTACCTAAGATGTGTTCAAAGGATTCTGAAAATTTTAATGATTTTTACTTCCAAAATCAGATCACCTAACATCACCACACAAGGGGTAAAAACTTGGTGGAGGGACTGTTTTTGTGTCTCAAGCAAGGGTGGTGGGCCTAATCAGTAGCATATTTTGAATTTTTGTTTATTTATATGACCCACAAAACATTCTAGAGTTAAATCAAAGTATGTATCTTCCTTTCATCTCACAGGTCACTCATGACTATCCCAAGGGCCAGGGCCCATACTTATAAAGAAATTAGGCGTTTGACTTATGTCTCGCCTCAGTCACGAGTTTTCATCCTAGCTGGGGCTCTACCCACCACAGGTAGTAGGGAACATAAAGTTGCCAACAACGACGAGTTAGCTCGAGAGATCAGTTATCTCATGAAAATTAATGGGTAAGAATACCTTAAAATGGTGAAAGTATTGAATAGAAGTACATCCTATCCATTATAATAGGGTTTTGTAAGGCTATAGTGAGCATTTGAATGTAAAACAATTTTGATGATGCATGCTGGCTGTCTAGCAATACCCGACAATGTTTACATTTGAAGGTCGATGCCTTAGACCCAGGACTTTTGCCTGCCCGGGACCAACTTTAGCTACTCACGCCGAGTCTCAGATTAACACCCAGGGTATAGGACTCCACAGGGCCGGTTTGGGCTCTTAAGACGAGCCTGAGACGAAGTGTTAGCTTTATAAGTATGGGCCCTGATTTGTTACGCGAGATGTGAAATTGCCACCCCTGGCACCATTACCTAATGCAGAGTAGTTCTAGCATTTAAGCTTGCATTCAGTTTTAAGGATTATATACAGTATAGTATGAATTTTATTCCAAGCCAAATGTCTCTTAATTCCAGTACGTACAATAAATTTTAAAATAATCAGAATCTCTATGGAACCCTGAAATTCGCCTATGGACCCTTGGTTGGAACCACTGACCTCGGGTTCACCCGAGTCTGAAGTGTGCATTAACGCGCAATGGCAATCTGCAGCCACACAGCGTGTCCGATTTTGTGGATACTGTATGCTAGCCTATGCATGGTAAACAGTCGTCAGCGTCAATAATATGCAGACAGCAATAACAAATCATCATCATCATCATTTTGTTTAACGTCCGTTTTCACTCTTCCTGAGCAGTTGGACACTTTATAGCTCTCCTCCATTCTACTCTGTCTTCTGCTTGATGTTCATCAAATCCCATCAATGCCAAGTCTTCCTGTCTACACCTTCTCAACGTTTTTCTAGGTCTACTAACTGGTCTCCTTCCTTCTACCTTTAATCTCTCCACAACTCCCAGCACTGTGTCCTCACCTGCTCTCTTTACATGTCCAAACCATCGGAGTCTTTCAAATACCGTCTAACAAATACCATCAATTATAGTTGGTTATGAGTTAAACAATGTTAGTAATGTCGCAAATAGCTGTTTTATTAATATATAGCCTGTTAATTTTCTCGTTGGTGGACAGCTTCAAGGCTGTTTAATAATCATAATCAGCGATCTTGTAAATTAACAAAACAGCTATTTATGACATTACTAATATTTTAACTCATAATCAACTATAATTGACTGTATTTGTTATTGCTGCCTGCATATTATTGACACAGACGACTGTTTACTATGCCTATGCTAGCTCTTGCAGACTCCTCACGTTCTTATGTTCATACAGTAGCCACACAGTAATACTTCATATTAGCTAGACAGCATCAATGTGATGTGTGCTTTCACCTCACATTCCTCTGGTGTTCATATGGCCTTCCTCATCAATGGGTGGTTTAAATTAAATATAGAAATAAAGCAACTTTAAACCTTGGCAAGGGAAGTATTCTCTTGGGCATAATGATGGAGGCACGAAATGATTCTCCAAAATTACCATATAATTATAGTGGTGGCTTTAGGCTGGAGTCTGGGAACAGGCTCCCACGGTGTGGTTCCTTGGGACACATGGAATGGAGCCCCGCCTGTCATCTTATTCAAATCCTCTCGATCAAGGCTGGCAACTATGACCAACTCAAATGATGACACTTATGGCCGGGGCATGCACGTGAAGGGGCGGCCACTACGCCAGGCTGAGGTGCGGGCAACACGCGTCACTCCACTGCTTACCTCACAGACTCGTAAGTTCCTCCAGGGTGTGCAAGGGACTCCATCCATCGTTCCCTGGCGTCGATGGCTGTCTGGTCCAGCTACGTACACTTCAGACATCGCCAAGACCAGTTTCTGTGTCACCATCAGTAACTGACAACATGGCCCTGCGGTGCTTCACGGGTCACTCGTCTCAGAAGCAGCGGAGGCGGCGGCGGCGCGGACTCCCTTCACGTGGACGGCTGTTGACAGTTGAAACTTGAGCACCGTTGCCAGATTATCGTATCCACCATTGTATTTACCGCTTTTAGACACTTAACTATAGCAAAAAGACTCTAATAATGAAACCTTTCAAGCAAAATATGTTATATATAACGTAAATGAGAGAGAGAGAGAGAGAGAGAGAGAGAGAGAGAGAGAAGGGGGTGGGTAGCGAGCTCCTCAGAGGAGTGATGGGGTGATGTGGCAACAGCGGCTCAGGGGAGAAGTGCCTAAAGGCTCAAGTTAGATTCGATAGACTATAGGAGTGAAGTGTGTGCAATCATCGGCTTGGGGCGACGGCGGCATCATGGCCGTGTATCCCTGAGACAGCCTCGGACGCACTCTAGTCTATAACTTGAACTCTGGAAAATACAGCTTAGAGTTGAGTGGCCACATGTGGCGTTGCCTATATAGCCAATATATATGGTCCATTAAAATTGCTTCTCCATGAGGCTACATGTATTCATTGATCGAATATCACCATACCTTGGAAATCAGCCATCCACCATCATGAGTTTGAGCTTCAGACGATCACATGCAGTACGTGGCTTTGAAGTGACAATCGAGGTGCCTAGAAACATACGAGATGTAAACACGTAATACGCTAGACCTCTTCAATGCACATAGCCTCTACCGAGGAGAGTGGCTAATTCATTATTAGTGTAGATAGCTTCACCGAACACATCAGCATTGTGACTATAGATCGTAAGGGCTGGCACTTGACAAAATTTATCTTATCTCTCTCTCTCTCTCTCTCTCTCTCTCTCTCTCTCTCTCTCTCTCTCTCTCTCTCTCTCTCCCATTATTCCTGCAAAGGTAGTTTTATGTAGAACCATTTATAAGCGAGGTAAACTCTGGAACAATCTTCCTTCATCCGTATTTCCTCCTGCCTGCGACTTGAACTCTTTCAAGGGTATCAGGACAGCTGTCCTCCCGAAATTGACCCTTCTTTTAGCCCTCATCTGAAATCTTTTATAGGAACAGCGAGCAGCGGGATTTTTTTCATTACTGTTTTTCTTTTTTTTTTTTTGCCCTTGAGCTGTTTCCTCAGCCGTAGAAAAAAAAATTAAAAAATTGATTTCGCCTCGGCGGTGTAGTGTTTAGCGTTCCTAATTACGATCGGCGGGCCAGGGTTCGAATCCCGGTCTGAGTAGTTGCCGTGCAGCCCACCCAGATGTTCCTTCCCTTTCGGGATGGTCGTAAATGGGTACCTTAGGAAGATAAGCCGTGGTAACCCGGATTTTACACTAGCCCTGTGTCGGGATTTGGGTTGCCTCCCACCACATGTTCAAAGACCAACAGGACGAAGATGAGCGCCGCCGCCACGCGCAGCTATAAGCGTATGCTTCCAATTTTACCTTTTACCTACCATTCAAATTAAACTACTTGCCCATCTAACTTGTTTTGCGCTGTTCAAAATTATGTGTGTGTGTGCGTGTGTGTAATTCACTACGGGCTGATCACGAGTTGAACTCGCTTTCGCCAGCAGGTACCCTCCCGACACGAGCAAGTGCATGCTCATTATCGTCGATCTCTGGATACTGCCAGGACCTCACCCCCCCATCCCCATTGCTCAAGGGGGGACAGTAACTACTCTTAGTCAACGGAAAGAATCCGGCCTGAGCAGGGCTCGAACCGCCGCCTGTTTGCCCGTGCAGCCTTGCAGCGCGGCGCTCTAGCGGATTGAGCTACCGGAGTGTGTGTGTGTGTGTGTGTGTTAACTAGTGGGCTCCAACACGGCTTCCTTTAACAAGCAGGAATATACATGCTCAAAATTCGTGCACTATGATCGCTTCAAATAATCAACAATGACATCTACATGAATTAACATATACTTACTATCAACTTTATACTGTCCATTACAGATGGTTTCCAACACTACTCTTTTCCCTTCTGATGATTGCTACTCACTAAATAAGTCTTGATACATTTAAAAAGCACACAGTTGTTCGTGTCCGTCAGTAGGGCTGCCATTCTTGGGAATGAGGTGTCTCTGCTGTGACCACATTCTGCTAGTCCTCGTGAGAAAGATTCAATGCATGCATCAAGTGTTCATGTGGACAGAGTTAGCGGGTAGGTTGGACTGCGCAGCAGTTGGTGCGAGGAGGAAAACTGTTATGAGTGACCATATGTAACGCTGCACCGGAACTTGATTTGGTCATTCCGAATTACTTTGGCATTAACAGAACGCCAAAAGCTTACAGACCGGGAAATGGGTTGCTAAGCACGGGTTAATTGCTTTGCATGAAAAAGAAAAAAAAGATTCCTTTAGTGAAGTTGAAGGTGATACAAAGGAAACATTAGCTCTCAAGACTTTCTTTTTTGCAATGTTTAGTGGTATCTAAAGGAAACAAAGTTATTAACAGAAGAATTTTATTTGTTATTGAAAACTGGTAGTACATTAATGAAGTGAAACGAATACAAGTCAAAGACCCGACAACCATTGTTCAGTTTGTGCTCGAGGCCTTAGGAGATGGCTGACCAGGACGCTCACTGCTTGACACGATTTAGCTCAGGGACGCACAAAGGTTTTCAGTGTTGCCAGATCTTACTGGTGGTGCCAGATTAGGAAGCGACGATGTGATTCATATGATGATACATTTATATGACATTAAGATATTCAACAGTTTTCTTCATTTACCTCAAGCCAAGCAGACCTTTTTTTTCTTACAAGCAACATCCCTTTCTTGCCTCTGGCACCACCGCGTCAGCGCAGGACAATATACTTATTTTATTTCTGTTTTTGTCACACCACTTTTTAGAACAACACAGACATAAGTAACAAGAAAGTATAATCTTATATCACCACTTGCTGAAAGGAACACTATTTTCTTTTCTCGATTATTTGGACATGATCAAGTACTTCATGCACGGGGCCGCCGGCGCGCGTGGGCGGCGAGGCTCCGGGGGTGACGGGCTGCCTGCCGCCCACCCGCTGCCTGGCAGTGATCAGTTATCATTACGGTTCAAAAGATTTTAAGTATACGTAATTTACATCAACTTCCTTGTATTGAATTATGCCTAAGAGACTTTAATATAACGTTTTAACACCTATTTATATATTATATGGCCTGGAAGGGGCAACGCGACGCGGAGAAGGGCACGGAGCAGCACGACGCAGAGTGAAGGTTACCACTCTCCCACCTAATGATTTTGATGACTTGCTAAACTACGGCGAGGCCTTGCATACGCCAAGGCTCCACCGCCCGTCGCACTGCTCCTGGCCCCCGCTACACCAGAAAACAGTCTACTCCCGCGTGTGTTACACCTTCCGGCAGGATTAACAACAGCTATTACCACTTTCACTGCTGATGGGCTTTCGGAAAATCAGCATTTTATTACATTTCAACATATGTTGTATAAAGATATTTGCAGTAGGATATGGATCAAGAAGACCACTTCAAAAGTTGGAAAGATGATTAGAAAGATTGTGCAAAACTGTATTTGCAGGTTGAGGATAAGGGTGTGGCCTGCCTCCTGGGCTGTCCCGCGTCTCCACTAAGAGAGTAAAGAAAGGAAGTAAAGAGAAGATACACAAGCTTTATGACTTAATTTCTTCAAAACATTGCAGCTTATTTGCTTCACTGACTGCCTTTCACTTGCTGCATACCACAATTTGCTTTATTAATAAAAAAAAGGTACATTTTGTGAAATAAACATACGCTGTCGTTCATTGATTCAATAAGGTTCCATAAATTTTACTCTTGTAGAGAACTGATGCAAATTAGTTTTGAAGGTAATAATGAAAATACTAAGTCTACTTGTCCCAAGGCCGCTAGCCCCGGGTCACGGCGGGCCAACGAGCAAACAAGAGGCGCTGCTTGCGGGTTGGCTCGCAGGGGTTGGCTCAGCGAGATCTATTGCCTCAGATGCTGACTTTGTGAATATTACACTGATGAAATGTATATGACAATGACTATGCAAGGTTTTCACTAAGTGTATGTTCAGGCTTGACAACACCAAGGCAAAGGGTCCAGTGCTATCTCGTGAACCAAGCCTGACCCGCAGACAGCAGTAGGCGGCAACCTTTACCAGGAACGCATGCACGCACGTACGCACGTATGTGCGCACCACACACACACACACACACACACACACACACACTGATGATGATAGATAATAATAAACAATAATGAAGACATATTCATAAATCAATACACATACAAAAATATAAACAATGGGCAAACAAACTGAATATCCCTGAAAATTTACAGAACTTCCCCTCAAGGCAGGTAATCTTAAGTGATTCAAATAGTGAGTAAGAGAGCGACAGGAAGAATGGATAGTACCAGCGGCTGTGAAGCTAAATTAATTTAGTCCTGGGAGACGAAGACAGATGGACGTCTCCGAGCTAAGGGAGAGGTCTTCATCATGCTCGTTACCAGACATGCTCAGTACATAAAGAAAAAGAGCTGGACCATGCCAGCCGCGAGGGCTAAGCCACTGCGGCAACACAAATGAACCAAGGGTAAAACAGCCCAGATGGAGAAGGGTGAAAATAAGTTGTCGTTATGGGACGCACTTTTCTGCACCTATACCGTGTGCACTTTCTGATTCCTTCTCGAGCACTCTCTTACCCTCCAGCAAACCTTAAACACTAACATACGACCAAAGTAGAATCTCGAAACATGCTATTCACGCTACAACGAGACGCTACGCGGTGAGCAAAAACCCTTCCCTATAGTTGGCGCCGCAACCCTTCCATGAGCACTCTTGCCATCTCCCAAACAACCTGACAACCACGCGAAAATACTAGAGTTATCCTATCAATGCTGTCCCCTTCGTCTCAAGACCCTCCACCATCTACAATACCACTACAGCATACAATACGCCTTCTTATCCCTCGGTGACTTAATGCAGGCCTTCAGGGAACTAACTGGTGGTAGTGCTGTTGGTGCCAAGGGTGCGGGTTACAAAGTGGCGGACGCGTAGTTTCTGCAGCTTGAGGGCCTTCATGCCAATGGAGGCGATCTCGGCCAGGGGGTTGGCGCCCGCCATTCCTCCTGCACCACTGTGAGGGAGAGAGACGTCAGTATGGGAGTAGTGGAAGGTGTTTAGGTGTTAGGGAGGTAGTCACTCAAAAAAAGGAAGATACTATAATGGACAAAACAGTCGCGAAATGGCCTCAGTATTACACGCTAAAATAGTACACAAGTAAAATAGTGACTTCTGCACTTTCTGAGTTGAGAAGAGATTAAGTTCGAATCAGAAGATTATTTGTGGTAGTTCCAAATTTCTTTATTTTTAAATAAGTAATGTTTTGTATGGGGTAAACTAATAAAATAAAATAAAAACATCTCTCCTTTACAGGCTCCGTTGATCACCCCTGAGGTGCCCAGGTGTTCAATTAAACTTCTCCGTGAAAAAGACTGAGCTTATGCAAGCATCAAAACACAGACAAGTTGATGTAAAATAGGCCTTAAGTCTTATAATGAACTAATAAAAATAAAAAAAAATAAATAAATAAAACGCGGAAAAGGTCCCCTCGATTTTTTTGATTTTTTGATTTTTATTTTTTATCCAGGGAGTACCTCTTTAGGTTGAAGTATAAACTGCTGGCCCTGTGTCTTCTTGGTATCGGGTTTGATCCTGTCCCCAGAAAGTTGTGTAGAGTTTATTTATCTCCTTTCTTCATGGCTACATCAACTTTTCATGGGTTTCAGAGCGGGGAGGCGGTGGCCGAGTGGTCAGTATGCGGGCGTGGTTCACTACGCCCGCATACTGCCATTTTTACATCTTGCGCATACTGCCTTTTATACATCTTGCCAGGGCCAGTGGGGATAAAAACAACCCCCCCCCCAAAAAAAAAAAGAGCGTGAAGAAAATAAATGATAAACTCAAGAAAATGAAATCTCCACGGTATTAAGAGAAGCAGCGATGGAACATTGGAATAAAAAAATGAAAGGTTGTGGATTGGAGATTTTGACGTGAAAATAAAGTTTAAGTCAACATCTGAAGAGAAAGAGAAACAAATGATTATGATGATTAGGACCAGAAAACAATCGCTACATTTAAAGTGAATTGGCATGGAATTGCAAGACTGATTGCTACGGGACATATGATTAACATTCCATCAAGACTGTCCTAGTAGAGGCGTTTAAAACATGCCTGTGTAGCTCAGGAGTTGGCAGTAGGATAGCTGAATATGACGGATGAAGGCTGAAAATAAGGTTTCTTAGAAAGCCATCTTCTGCTCTCTCTTGACTTTCCCAAAGCCAAAGGCATACGTTATTTTATTACAAGTAGACCACTTCATTTCAGAGAATGAAAACCCCAAAAACTCCAGGGTGTTGATCTGCGCTTGAGTGTTACAGGAAAAGTATTTAGTCTTGCTCTACCCAGTGACTTCATGCACAAAGATATAACGCGTAAATATTATGAAAAAAAAATCATTCAGACGCAAGGAGATAACATTTAAACAGAATTTGGAAAAGTAACGTAACAAAGCAATATGAAGCATGGCAACAGGAAACAACTGTTTGGGGCGTGGCATTTTACCATGTCCAGCAACTGTCAATATATATATATATATATATATATATATATATATATATATATATATATATATATATATATATATATATATATATATATATATATATATATATATATATATATATATATATATATATATATATATATATATATATATATATATATATATATATATATATATATATATATATATATATATATATATATATATATATATATAAAACTATAATGGCACTCGTCAGGTCAACTGTTGCCATCTGGTGATCTAAGTTTTGACACACTCTCTGGGATGGACCACTAGAGTAGCTAACTATGGAGGCCTTGATAAGCGTGAACCTACGAAGGCTAACTAATTGATGCTTATTTGGTCTAAAACACTAACATTTGGGAGAAATAGTCTATTGTCAAAGGGAATATACCAACTTGGAGGAGGTGAACACAGAAACTACTAGGAGGAAAGAGTCTGCCTCAGGAACGATGAAACACTATTCTACTTGTAAACTGCTACAGTTAATGCCCACACACACATACACACACATAAAAAAAAATACACTCACACACACACACACACACACACACACACACACACACACACACACACACACACACACACACACACACACACACACACACACACACACACACACACACACACACACACACACACACACACACATACACACACACACACACACACACACACACACACACACACACACACACACACACACACACACACACACACACACACACACACACACACACACACACACACACACACACACACACACACACACACACACACACACACACACACACACACACACACACACACACACACACACACACACACACACACACACACACACACACACACTCACGCATGTGCATACACACACACACACACACACACACACACACACACACACACACACACACACACACCACACGAGCGTAAGTCCAGGCCCTGTAAAATTACAACTAGGTAAATACAACTAGGTAAATACACACACACACACACACACACACACACACACACACACGGAAACTTACAATGTATGCCTCTGAGCGGTGCAAAGGAGTGTGAGGGAGCTTTTTTTTAGAAGAAACTGAGGAGAAGGCAAGTGTTAAAACAAGTCAAACGGTCCAATGGGAGTGTGTACTTACATCTCAGTAGGAAAAAAATGAATAATAAACACATGACTGAAGCAATGAAAAGGCTTGTTGCAAAATATATGAAATAACTGCACAATGAGGCAAATTACAAACAGAATATACGAGTTTGAAAAAAAATTGAGCCATTCATTACTAAAATAGGATAAAAATTGAAATTAACATTTTAGTAACAACTTATTATAAAGGGAACATCATCTCACATAAGCATAAGAACATCAAGTAACTGAAGAACATCTTTGAGGAGACAATTACACACACACACACACACACACATATATATATATATATATATATATATATATATATATATATATATATATATATATATATATAGAGAGAGAGAGAGAGAGAGAGAGAGAGAGACACACACACACACACACACACACACACAGGCAAACAACCACAAGCTGACAAACAGACAGGTTACACACAGACAAACAGGCGGGCACACATGAACACAGAGAACAAGACAATCGTGGGACAGGGTGGGTTGATGCTCACGGTTGCGCATCGTCATCGGTTCCGTGTCGGGCCAGTGCCAGGAGGATCATGGTGAGCTCCTTCTTGTTGATCTTGCCGTCCTTGTTGAAGTCGCAGCCCCGCATGATGGCGTCCTGGAACTCCTGCAGGTCCAGCGCGTCGTAGTCCTGAAGAAACACTCAACTTCAGGATCCCTTAAAGCTGTTTCTCCTGTCAGCACTTAAAATATGCAACATTATCGCAGTATTTCGTTTGGTAAGTCTCAGTTTTCTCATTTTTTGTTTTTTGAGATAATTTTTTTTTCTCATTCGGAGTGTCAGACACAATAAGGAAAACGAAATTCCCCACGCTACAATAGGGATGAAGGAGGGGAACGCACTACAGAGCACCTCAGTGTCTAGAGATAAGCTTCTTCTGAAGTATTAGAGGCGTTAAATACACATCAATAAAATGAGATTTCGACGCTACAGGAGAGATGAAAGATAGGGACGGACTACTCATGTAAAGGCTCTACAGATAGGTTACCCATGAATTCGCTCTTTCATATCTGTTGGTAATTTACTACTTTACTTGTGAACAACTGTGGAAAAGAAAAAATAACTAAATATAAAGTTAAAAGGAATGCTGTACATGAAGAAGAAACGAACATTTCAATAGAGATGACTAATGTACTGTAAGAGAAAGTGACTACAGAATCATTAACTGCAATTACTCAACATATCTACACAAATGCTGAAAGTGAGATAGGCAGCTGTTAAGTTCTCAGTGGTCAACATACTACTTCAAGAGCTGAAGCAAAATATATTAAGAAAAATATAAAGACTGAAAATATATAGAGAAAATTAAATGGTTTTAAGCTGAAAATGTTTACAGATTCAATTAACGCTTGACCATTTGACAAAGTGCTTTATAATATCCTTTGTTCATAAAAAAAAATTAGAGTAACCTTTGCCTATCGTTAGCTCTCAAGTTTACGCCGCTTCATCGATATAGAGACTCAACGCGAAGCGTTTGAGGAGCGAAAGCGAAGAAGTCAGTTAACCCTGCGCTCCATCAGTCAGTTGTTTGGCTTGTAGCATTTGCGTCATCATCAACAGTCTTCTGCATGACCTTGTGTTGAATGTTTTAATTTAATTCACTGACTATGTGAAATAACTTGAATGTGTGCAACGAGTACCGTTTTGTACAGAGCCTCTTTCTTGCAAGAATCTTACTCTAAGGAGGCTCATTAGCAGCTGTGCGCCTATCTCTCCCGTACATCAACCTGGTAAGCAAGCCATCAGCTGTGTTATTATCATCAACACTGGCCAGATTATTGAGAATTACTCAGGTATTTTTGACTCCTGGTATCATCCCCTGACAAAATCTTTGCGATCTACCTCTTCTCAACGAGGAGTAACTATTATTTAACGGGTTTTGATGATTTTGTAATATGTTATGTATACCAATACAGAGATGTTTATCACCATGTTTCAGATCATCTCAATGTAAACAAATAAATGAAAACCTGACTTGAAAATAGAAAGAGAAAATTCAGTATTTCATAGTTGTCGGTCGATTACTGTTGATGGACGCCCCTCTTGGTATCTTAAAATCGCTCTCCTTTAATTAACAACATTTAGCAATCATTAACTCGTTTTGGAGTTCTGGATCAAATGAGTACAAAAAGTATATTTGCGACAGCTCAATGTTTATGTATTTACATATTTATTTAAAAATTTAATCATATATTTATCAGTGTGTTTGCATGTATATGTGCATATATATATATATATATATATATATCTATATATATATATATATATATATATATATATATATATATATATATATATATATATATATATATATATCACACACACACACACACACACACACACACACACACACACACACACACACACACACACACACACACACACACACACACACATATGCTATAACATCTTAGATATTTTTTTAAGGGCCACACCACCACCACCACCATAAATATTACAGTCAAAGCAACCATCACCACCTCCACACAACCACACCCTTTCAACAGTCACCACTGACACATCTACCACCACCACCACAGCCACCACCACCACCACCACTATCACCACCACACCTCTGTCATAGCCCCCTCGATTACAATTACCAATATCAACGGTAGCACACCACCACAACCATCATCACCTCCACAACCACCATTATGACCGGTATCACCACCATCAATATCCTCACTCACAATGGCGTAAAACTCAGATGTAGACAAGTAAATTCAGACTGCACCATATTTTTCTTCACCAATGTTGTAGTGCGAGAATGGAATAAGCTCCCACCTTCAGTGGTCCAGTGTAACAGGATTGAATCCTTTAAAAAAAAGCTCGACCGTCACTTCCTTCAACTTAATATCAACTAGAGTAGAAATGCAACGTTTTGGAGCCTTCTGATTAATGTAAAATCACTTAGGTTTAGGACAGACCACCTAGTCTGGACCATGGGGTCTGTGTGGTCTGATTTTCTATGTAAATCTGTGTAAATCACCACAAAAACTACTACCATTATCACCGCCACCAACAACCACCTGCATGTCATCACACACACACACACACACACACACACACACACACACACACACACACACACACACACAAACACACACACAAACAAAATTATAGACATTTAGAAGTTTAGGAGGAACAGCAGCAGCGGCAATAACAGCAAAAACAACAACAACAACAATCGATCACCATTAAATGTAATAAAAGGACACCCACTGTGTATCCTACCTTCTTCACCAGCTCCAACAGGTCTTTCAGGAACCCATTCAACTCCTCGTTCTCGATGGTGCCGTTGTTATCCTGTCCAAGGAGATGAAACCGTTAGCGTTGCGGGCCGGAGAGCGGCGCCCAGGGGAAGAGCGGAGGCAGAGGGAGGAGGCTACATAGAGGATGACAGATTGAGAGTGGAACCCGTAACAGACAAGAAATGAAGGAAAGCTTGTTGACAAGGAAAACAATGCACTGGGACAGACCAACAGGCAGTACTGATCTACTTGAAAGAAGTGAAAAAGCATTAAAAGAAAATTCAAGTTAAAACAAGCTAACGATACCGATAACAAGGGATGGCTTACAGATGTGACTTGCTGCAGAGGCATTCAGAAACAAGAAGCTGACTGACCCACAGGAAAGGTTACAGAGAGAGGGAACAGGCAACAGGGATAGGTGAAAAAGATACTTCAGGGTAATGAAAAGCTGTAAAACAATGGCGGAAACTGTATAAATGTAAGATAAAGTAATATATGATTCAAAAAGTATCACAGAAAGAGAGGATATGTGCCCCGAGGGACGGGACACCTATCAAAAAGCTGCACGCACGCACACAGGAACTCATGTATTATTTATATATAAAATACATATATACATGAAAATGAGCACATGAAAGTTAGTATGCATACATCAATAAAACTACAGAAAAATAAAAAAAAAGCACTTTAAGATTATTAAATCAAGATTCCGCTGTGGCATGTGCTACTGTGTATGTCCTGTTGCGGCCCGAGGCTCCTGGGTGGGCGGCGTGCTGGCCGGGACTCACCCTGTCGTACAGTGCGAAGACGCGCTCGATGTCCTCCTTGGTGAGCTTGGACGCGCCCTGAGAGCAATGAGGCACATAAGACACAGACAACACTGGATGGACGAATATCTGTGGTGCTGTCATATTAACTTTTATTTTTACTGTGAATTATAAAAGCATACAAAAAACATGGGTGACAGTTATCCTTATATACCAATAACATTATTCATATATATATATATATATATATATATATATATATATATATATATATATATATATATATATATATAGATATAAATATATATATATATATATATATATATATATATAATATTTATTGACCTACTGTATAACCACTTCGTAGTCTAGGATCTACCTCTCGGGAGCATTAGCACACGGGTGACAGGACAGACAAACTCTATAGGTGGACTTGCGTCCCAAGCTCCGCTTTACTGATCTTAGCGCTAAAGTACATGTAAGATAAAGAATTTGCTCGCTCATGGTGGTTTCGGGATCCATGTAGTGGCCAGTGACGTGCAGTGCGTGGGATGCCGAAGGTACTAAAACCACCTTAGATAGAGGAGCGACATAGGCAGCACTGTACATTGGCTCCAGGGTGCCATATTTGTGCCGCCAAGCACGATCGCGACCCTGGGACTACAGTGATTTGCGGATCTTTTTCTTATTTGACAAGTGGGTCTGACTGCTTGTTAATATTGCTACACAGGCCCTCCTCTCTCTCTCACAGTTTGTAATATAACATCCGCCACTATTATAATCAGTGTAGTAAGGATTTTGTGGGCAATAATAGCCCAGATGGTGCATTTTGTCTCACAGGAAGCTTGGTCTGTGGATACAAGTCACTGGGTCGGTCTGTGCGTGTCCTTGTCTCTGCTTGACTTGCTGCTGTATCGGAGAACCTCTCATCATAGTACATAATAATAATTATAGTCTGTCTAGTTCTGTCTGAATGTCTATGTCTGGTTATATATTTCTTTGTTTGTTTGTTTGTCTGTCTGTCTGTTAGTTTCTTTCTGAGTCTCTCTCTCTCTCTCTCTCTCTCTCTCTCTCTCTCTCTCTCTCTCTCTCTCTCTCTCTCTCTCTCTCTCTCTCTCTCTCTCTCTCTCTCTCTCTCTCTCTCTCTCTCTCTCTCTCTCTCTCTCTCTCTCTCTCTCTCTCTCTCTCTCTCTCTCTCTCTCTCTCTCTCTCTCTCTCCAGTATTCAGCGGCGTTTTAGTCCTAAAATTTCAGGAACCCTTTTTAAGATCCTCGAAAGGGCCGGGTGACACGATATCGCTTATAGCAGTAGGGACTATTAAGATACCAATTACTCTGAACATCAGAACTACCTGCATGCCTTAGACTAGGGTCATGAAAAAATGTTTGAAAATCGTTCCACATCTCTCGTGGGGTCCTTAAAGCTATCGAGCATCGGGTCATTAAAACAGACAGACCCGGCAAACCAGACAGACAAGTGGGGCATTCAGGAGCTGCAGGTGACTGATGAAGCAACAAGGAATTTACCAAACAAAATCCCATTACATGTCTCTCATCCTCTAACGATCAGTGTCCAGTCTGTGGATCTGATCACAACACTAACGATATATATATATATATATATATATATATATATATATATATATATATATATATATATATATATATATATATATATAAATGAATGAAATATTATCTCTATCCATCCATCTATCTAATTTTCTACTGTAACGTGTCATTCGTAAAGTCTAATTGATAATCGTCGAGGTGCATTCGCGCTGAATTATGTTTACATGAGTGACCATCCAGGCATTCCACATGAACCATGCTTCACGAAATGGTGGCAGTGGTAGTAGTAGTAGTAGTAGTAGTAGTAGTAGTAGTAGTAGTAGTAATCAGAGTAACAGTAATAGTAGTAGTAGCAGTAGTATAGTAGTAGTAGTAGTAGTAGTAGTAGTAATATAAAGGACGGAGGATCTAGTACAAAGTGATCACCAACACAGGACTAGCACGCGTTACGGGGCAAGGACTGTAGCAGTGTTGCCATATGCGGGCTTAGAAAGAAAAATTGTTTTTGTATTACCTGGCTCACCTTAAATACCGAACGGCACAGGAAATTTTCTTTGACCGGCAACAATCTGGAAAACAGATCAGCTTTAGTAACTCTGACACAGCAAACACTCCATCAGTGACCCTCAAACAGCACTATGGTCGAAAAAGAAAATGGTTGTGATACGAGAATCAATATAGGTTACTGAAAGAAATATAGCTTTTGATTATTGTGCAGCTGATACTTGTTAAATAATTTGACTGAAATGAGGAAGTTGTAAATTTAAGGGAAATTCAAATATGAGCAGTACTAGTGGAAACCTAAATCTCAAATTAAATTACTACATATACAAATGACCTATAAAATTACAAGACCATGAAACAAAATCTTAATAGCTTATATACTTGCTGTACAGATAGATATGAGACACATGTGTCTCAACACACAAATAGAGGCAGCAAAGGAAGGTCGAAACATTCATATGGGGAAAAAATAGATTCCTCTCAAGAAGAAAGGGCAACGTTATCATAAGCCTCTCAGTACAAACCCAAGATTTCCAATGGCTCCTCTTTAAATAGCTGAGATAAGATGAACAAATGAGACACAACCCAAAGATTTACTATTTTTCATTGGTGCATCGTGCAACTCTATTTAGTAGTAGTAGTGGAAGTCTTTGCTTTCTAAACTGCCCTCTTTCGGATTCTATCCTTCTCTCTGTTCCTTTATCTGCAGTTTCCTTTCCGGCCGTTCTATCTCTGCTGTGGTAGACGGTCACTGTTCTTCTCATAAACCTATCAACAGTGGTGTTCCACAGGGCTCTGTCCTATCACCCACTCTCTTCCTGTTATTTATCAATGATCTTCTTTCCATAAAAAAACTGTCCTATCCACTCATACGCTGCTGATGCCTCAAAAACCCAATTTCTCCACCTAGCAACTCGACATAATCTTCCAAACACCTATCCCCTATTCTTCGACAACACTCAGCTATCACCATCTTCAACACTAAACATCCTCGGTCTATCCGTAACTCAAAATCTTAACTGGAAACTTCACATCTCTTCTCTCACTAAATCAGCTTCCTCGAGGTTGGGCGTTCTGTATCGTCTCCGCCAGTTCTCCCCCGCACAGTTGCTATCTATATACAGGGGCATTGTCCACCCTTGTATGGAGTATGCCTCTCACGTGTGGGGGGGCTCCACTCACACAGCTCTCTTGAGCAGAGTGGAGTCTAAGGCTCTTCGTCTCATCAGCTCTCTTCCTCTTACTGATAGTCTTCTACCTCTTAATTTCCGCCGCCATATTGCCTCTTTTTCCATCTTCTATCGATATTTTCATGCTGACTGCTCTTCTGAACTTGCTAACTGCATGCCTCTCCCCTCCCGCGGCCCCGGTGCACGCGACTTTCTATTCATGCTCATCCCTATACTGTCCAAACCCCTTATACAAGAGTTAACCAGCATCTTCACTCTTTCATCCCTCACGCTGGTAAACTCTGGAACAATCTTCCTTCATCTGTATTTCCTCCTGCCTACGACTTGAACTCTTTCAAGAGAAGGGTATCTGGACACCTCTCCTCCCGAAATTGACCTCTCTTTCGGCCACCTCTTTAGATTCTCTTTGTGAGCAGCGAGTAGCGGGCTTTTTTTTATTTATTATTGTTTACTTTTTTGTGCCCTTGAGCTGTCTTCTTTGTCGTAAAAAAAAAATATATTGAAACGTCAGGATCAGCATCACCTGGCAAACTTATGAAGATCTATATGTTAATTCCTAAGAGAATTGTGGGTGATAAATCATTTGGGAAAGGATGGAAACGTAGCTGTTAATTCCTGGAAGAGACGAGTGATAAAAACTGCCGGAGGAGAATGTGCACCTGATTGTCCTGTGAAAGAAGGATGTGAAATAAAAATATATTGGAAGTGAATGAGGATCGTACAAATCC
This sequence comes from Eriocheir sinensis, assembly GCF_024679095.1. NCBI lineage: Eukaryota > Metazoa > Arthropoda > Malacostraca > Decapoda > Varunidae > Eriocheir > Eriocheir sinensis. The sequence continues at coordinate 6,494,427 of NC_066564.1, forward strand.
TGCTCCCACACCCGAAAGACACTGGCGGCATCTCCAGACCGAGACGAGAAGGGTCAGGGGCCATTATCCAGGACTGGAGCAATCCTCGGTGGTGTCTGACCCGCCAGAAGGCGAATAGTTATACTCTATTCCACCTCAGTTGACATCAAATATGAAGAAACTTTAGTAAAGTATGGAAGCTCTGTTGAGTGCCCGCTCTACAACAGGTTTTGCCCAATACCCATTGGGTCAGCTGTAACCAGTCACCAGCAACAGAGCGACTATACTCTTCCTACATTGTCGATAGGGAGGGGCTTCTCGTCGGATTTGGTGTCAACTGAGGTGGAACAGACGTTTTTTTATTTTATAGTCCGTTGTCTTGTGGTGGGAGGGAGAGATAGACTTACCCTATAGAGCTCTGGATGCAGTAAGTGCATTACGTGTAGTTAGAGCAAAGGCTAACACATTTCTGTCCTTCCGAGGAGAATATTGACAGTAATAATGTGTTTTATTAAAAAGATCATGGAAAAAAAAACTGCTTTCGCAAAGGTTTATTTAAAAAAAATGGCCTCAGTAAGTCTACATTTTGATGGGGGAATACTAATTTAGACTACAATGCCCATGTACCGTTGTTAACCTTGATATAGGATTTAAAGGCTCGATGTGCTTTGAGAAGGAATATCAGATGGCTACACAGCTTGACCACTCGTAAGATGGACTACTAAATGTAAACAGAACATGGCTCTCCACAGATGCATCTTAACCATGGTAGACTACTGACTGTCTTGAAGAACCGGAGTCTAGTAGCTTTATGCAGTATGCTGACACAAATATACTGACTGTCAATATCTCTAGGAAAAGCCTTCGGACAGAATAAAACTACACATGTACGAGAAAAAAAACAGAGATACATGACTATTCCACGTCGCCGGATCTGCACAGGTATTAAGATGTACCTGGACACGATAGGCATAACGTAGAGTCACTTACTTGGCCATTTCGGAGAGTTGGAGTTTCCCATCTTTATTTTGGTCGAAGACTTGAAGCTGAAATAAAAGAGGAGCGGATTTTAGAGCTTGTCAGAATGGGGAAAACAAACAAATTCATTCAGGTTAACCCCTTGGATGCTGATTTCCTACAATAATTATTATTTTAAGACATCACCAAGCTACAGGAGTGGAGCCAAAGGTGGCTGCTACAATTCAATGAAGAAAAATGTAAAGTCCTGCACCAATACCACATGGGAAACACTCCGCTATCCATCACAGAGGAAGAGAAAGCCCTGGGACTACATGTTACCAGGCTACCAGTGAAAGCCAAATCCGTGCCAATCGCAGCGAACGGGTTAAGGAATCTCAATATGGATGAGTTTCTGGGAGGTTGGGAATCTGGGGCATAAAAAAGGTTCCTCAAGTTCCTCGATCTGTGAAATGATAATGGTGCTATGGATAGGACTTACTGAAGATGCGTATAACTGTGTCTGTGTGTGGTAAGGTGAAGGTATCATTATCTGGGCGTGCGTAAACCTGGTGAATATGAATAAAACAAATATTCTCATAAGTTTCCTTTGGTGATATTTCGGTGATGATTTAAATATGACATAGCTCAGTGAAGAAAAACATTTTTTTTTTTACAACAAAGGAGACAGCACAAGAGCACACAGCAAAAGCAAACAATAAAAAAGCCCGCTACTCGCTGCTCCTGTTAAGAATCCAAAGAGGTGGCCGAAAGAGCAGTCAATTACGTGAGAAGAGGTGTCCTGATACGTTCCTCTTGAATGAGTTAAAGTCGTAGGCAGGAGGAAATACAGTTGAAGGAAGATCGTTCCAGAGATTACCACCGTGAGGGATGAAAGAGTGAAGATGCTGGTTAACTGTGTGTCATTAAGTGAAGTGTTGGCGTCCAGTATCACACAGAACAATCAGGTTGGGCTTTAGGAGCAGCTTCTCATCGATCGTAATCAAGGGAAGGAGTCTTTGGCTTTCATCAGATTTTCAAAGTGCTCCATTACTTTGAGAAGGTTATGTAGTAAGATCTGGACGCCAACTTTCGACACCCAAAAGTGTTCTTGCTAGGAGCTCAAGTGATGAGGACATAGGCGCTAAAGATGAACATAAGAACATAAGAACATATACTTTAGATGCATTAGATATATCGTCACCTTCGTAAACAAACCGCCTAAGTCATTTATATTCTACTTCTCAGGAAATCAGAAAGGAACTGTCATCATTTCATTCGGCTTAAGATTTAGGCAAAAATGAAAGGGCCACTTCTAGAACACTCAAACCCTGAATGACGTACGCAACTATACAAAAATGACCGGCACATGTTGAAAAATTGATGTAGGCAAAAACCTGGAAATTGCCGAAAAATGACTTAGACGATTATTTTATGAGGGTGACGAATATGTAGCTGCCTCTCATTTTACGTGAATTTAAATCACGCTGCTTTGGAAAATTGCGATGTAAAATAGTGTTATTCTTACCTCCTCTTGGGTTCACTATCTATTCTAAAGCCAAAAAGAGTTTAAATTACGCGAATATATATTTTTTGTGGCCTCTTTCGGTACGGAGTCGTGCGGGAAACGAGAGGCATATACTTTTACGCTAAGTCTATATATACCAAGTCAAGTCACTGCTTCAAAACTGCGACCGGTACGCGCAGGAGGCGGTTTTGGGGCGGAGCAGCGGGATGACGTCACTTGGAGCCAAAAAAAAAATACCCGCCAGTTCAGGGGTGACTAAAGTTGGGGCCGTATGTGCACTCTGGATGTGGATTCTCGCCTTCTTTCACAGTGCGTTCAGGCAAGCCACTGACGAAAAAATATGTCTTTTTATTGTGCTGTTGCGTGACAGTAATTTCAATGACTACAAACGGCGGTGTGGGGTGTGAGGAAGGGCATGTTGAGGTGATTGATTTAAATGTTCGCCTTTCCTCGTTTTCTCTAAATCCCTGTTTCTACATTCTTTAGTTTGGCTCCAAGCAGTGTCACGCATAAACCACGCCTCGGCCGTGTCTCCTCCCACAAACCTGCGTATGACTTGACTTGGTGTATATAGACTTAGCTTTTACGAAGGTTGAATGCGGTGAGCGAGGGTACGTGGGAGCGTGACACAGGCAGGCTAGACTCACCATGGTGTCCGTGTACTCGATTAACTTGTCCTCAGAAACATCTTGGTCCTTCTTGGCTTCCTTCAGGAGGTCCCTCAGGAAGTTCTGGCGAGAGAGCAAGAATTAGTAGGGTGAGGGGAAACAGCAGGGGAGGGGGAGGAGGTGATGAGGCGGTGTATGGCGGAAAAAAAAAAGTTCAGAGGGAATAATGTAGAACGGTCGTTGGGATGGGGGATGAGGGAAGAAGTAGTAGTAGTAGTTGTTATAAAAGTAGTAAAATGAGCACTAAAAGTAATAAAAAGGTTAAAGAGCAATAACTAACATAGTATATACAATACTTATTTATAAGGTACATTGCAACATCTTTTCTAGACGAATAATTGTAGTTTTCAATATGAAGTTCCCTTTTAAAGTCCGGTAACTTGAATACATTTTAGTGAAAAATAGTGAAATAGGGAAAAAGGGAAATTGTGCAATTCTTTGTCCTGTCGTTGTGCTGCTGCGGCGCTGGCGGAAGGGTGGCAAACTTTCCTCGCGTGGATAGTTCTGAGCCGTGTGATGAGATGATCGTTTAAGTCCATGGTTGCTGTTAATCGCTTGTGACCTTCATTCATTAGTTAACCTTGATAATTGGACGACAGCAAATGGTGAGCAACGTGATCAGAAACATCTTTTGTATGCATGGGCTATAAAAAGTCGCATCCAGGCCGTCAACACCCTAGTAACAAAGACAGCGACGTTATCCTGGCGGAGGCGAGGGGGCAAATTTTCCGTGGATCTTCAGGCAAACCACGATTTCCGCTGGCGTGGTTCTCATATTTCCGTGGTTTTCTGAATCGTCCACGATCTTCCAAAGCTACGGTAGATTTCACCGAAGGACGACGGTATTGCTCACTATCATCATCAGCAGCAATAACACGAAACAAATGAGAACCACGCCAGCGGAAATCGTGGTTTGACTGAAGATCCACGAAAAATTTGCCCAGTGTAATAGCCCCTTTACCCGGCACCGCGTCAACATAACGGGGGCGCTTATTCCCGGATTTGTGCAGCCGGAAGATCATAAACTGTATTGCGAGGACTGTCTCTAGAATGAGCCCTTTCTCGCTCCCATATAATATGTACGGTGAGAGGCTCAGCTATGCGACGTGTTTAATCATCTCCCACACTACAGTTCAGATCATCGATTCTTTAATAACATAAGTTTTGAATGAAGAAGAAAAATTGTCATATGAGTAAGTCCCGTTACTTCACAACAATGTAAAGACGATTATTGCTTTAATGAAGATGCTTCTCTGTGTCTCGGAAGGATGCATGAGCTTTCATTGCCACAACGGGCCATGAGAGCAGCCGTAAGGTTTTAATACTACTCAGCCTTCATTGAGACGTGAGACTTGAGAAAGTAAACAGAAAAAAGTAAAAAATTACCATCATCGGCAGTGAGGGACCCAAACGAAATGACAGAAGGCAACATATGGTTCCTGTAGGACAGTAAATACTTTACTGTCCCTCCTGTCTGTCATTTTATCATAATAAACAATCAAATTTAACTAACTCGGGGGAAAAAATATGAATATATATATATATATATATATATATATATATATATATATATATATATATATATATATATATATATATTAATATATATATATATATATATATATATATATATATATATATATATATATATATATATATATATATATATATATATATAAATATATATATATATATATATATATATATATATATATATATATATATATATATATATATATATATATATATATATATATATATATATATATATATATATATATATATATATATATATATATATATAAAAGTAGGTTAACAATAAATAGACAAAAAACAATAAATATAAAAGCTTATAAATGGTTCCGAAAAATACATAAGAAATACAAGAACGAGTTATAATTGAGCATTGGCTTCCAGCATGCGTCTCTGATATCAAGCAATTATTATTTACCACAGGATGCAGATTCCTAATTCTCCAAGTGATGATTATCATAATTTATTAACGGGAATATCTTTCACTAGAAACTTCATGGAACCAATTTTTTTATCATCTCTCTGAATGAAGAACCATAATAATAGTTTCATTCTCATTACCAGCACGTCATGCACCCATTCGTTGATAAGATGGAAAAGAGACAATACAAACAGTAATATATGGATAGATTACAACGTGCCATGACATGAAATGAAAGATGTGCCAGCTCTTTGCTCGACTGGAGCACCCCCATGGTCAAGGGGGTGCCCCGCCCAGTGCAGGTCACAGCTCGTGTCGGGCCGGCCGTGGCGGCCACCGTCCCACAAACACAAGGCAGAGGGGAAAGGGAGAAGCTCGTGGGGTGGCGCGTCAAGCAGGACCTTAATTAACTGCTGTTCTGGGAGACGCCTGGCGGGACTGATTTCTGTCGACGGTAATTTTCAATGAGGTGGGCGCTAACGGAGCTGTTTTTGCTCTCATGTATTTTAACACTAAGCACTTAGTGCAACATAAAAATAATGTCTTGCTTTGATTCAGAATTCACTGTGAATACCGTCCAGTCTCTATCCTCCAAACACTGCGCCCTTGCCAACGCGCGGTGTGTATGTTTTTTTTTGTGCTGACTGTAGCGGCGGTAGGCTCTCTTGAGGGGCCTCATGGACAGCCCCAGCCCGTTAGTGGCGCAGGCTTGAGTGGCACTGTCACTTTTCATAGACATAATTATTATACAATTTTCTAGTCTCCCTGAACAGTAGGCTACCACCTGCCCCCTTGCAAGCGCCTTGGCACAATGCGTCTCCATCTGTCGCGGTAAGTGATGAGATGAAGGAACACTTCAAAATAGAAAATGATAAATTTTGCTTCTCTGTTCACATTTAGGTTTTGACAGGAACTTCGTGTAGACTCAGGTAAATATGCACAAAGAACAGTTACGTGAGGGGAGGTAGAATCCTAAATTCAGCCCAATTAAAGCGTTCATTTACATTTGTTTATCATATACATGAAAAAAAAAAAATGTGGTGTTCCACGGAGCACGTAAACAATGGCCTCAGTGGTGTTATGCTTGTTGTGGCGGGGCTGGAGGCGCTCAGCGAGGCTCAGAGTACTAGTGCTTTCAACACGAGATGAACACGCGTCAGCACACACACGGAAGGGTTCACCGATGATGCGACCAGCCGGTGACATTGTTGCTTGAAAGCCAATTGCCACTTCTGAACTGAAGCCGTTCATATCTCGCTTGTCCCCGAAGCGGTGCAAAGTGAAGTGGTATATCGAGTATCATCGGTGGCTTTCTGATGCATTATTTACCAACGTTGTTATTTGCCTGGGATGCCTCCTCATATATTATGTCTACCTGCTTTACCGGGCACACTGGTACCGCCGGGCGCCGGTAGGAGGAGCAGAGCTGGTCCACAAGTCTTACTTATTGTTTTACTCAGGGCGACTTCTTGGTTACAACAATACAAACAACAGTATAGAGCCTGTTTGTCTGCGGGGCCTAAATGGCATAGAAAATGTTTGCTACTGAATTTAACCTTCCGTACTACAGGCAGGGTACATCAGGCGCTCGCACAACGTAATCCTTATTACAGCACAAGACGGCAAAGGCCGACACTGGTTTCGTCTAATCATTAAGGAGAACGAAATTTTTTCGAATCTCATAATAAACGGAAATGTTAAATCGATCTAACTACTGATTATCGTACACTTCCATCAGCACTACTGTCTACGTCAGCTACTCTCACTAGCACACAGAAGCCTGAACTAAGAAACTGACGGAAATATTCTACAGAACAACTTTACTTGTACCTACAGCATCAACATTTAAAATATACTATCATGGATTTCAACTAAGTGGGTATTATGTATTTATTAGTTTGCCAGGTTAGCAAAGTTGCTGTCTACAATACTTGGCATTCTAGAAGGTGTTTAAGTTGAAGGAAGAGATCTACTCACAGGTTGAAGCATTCTACAACGTTGGGCACAAATGAATATGTACTACTACTACTACTAATATCTGTTTACGGCTCAGTTTAGGATTTGCCGCCATGGCTGAGGTTAAAGGGAGAATCTTCGTGTTTTGATCAGTGTTTTCTTTGAAGTGAATGAAGCAATGACCTGCTTCCGGCCCGCGGCCGGTGACTCGAGGCTTCTGCGGAGCCGCAGGCCCTGAGAGTGAGTACCGCTGCCCCGCTGCCCCACACTGCGGTCACCCTCGAGATGGTGTTATGGGACGATGTGTGTGTGTGTGTGTGTGTGTGTGTGTGTGTGTGTGTGTGTGTGTGTGTGTGTGTGCACTAAAGTGTACAAGATCGCTTCACTCCATACGCTGAAGCAAGTGACCGACATAGCGTCACCTTGCTTTGCTTCACCAAAATTAGTGACCATTATCAGTTCAGTTATTTTCGATATCTCTTATCGATAACAATGTTAAAAGGCTGATGCTGAGTTATTCGAGCGGTTTGTTCAGAGGTTCGAGGCCAATTTGCTGAAAAAAACCCGTTTCTTTTAACCATTGTGTTTGGTTCACTAGAGCAACACGTTGCGGCCACTCACATTCATTATTCATTACGTCAACGTTCTGTCAACCTTGCCTTGTAGTCACACCATCCGATTTGAGGTCAGCGATCGAGCTGACGTGCGTCTCACTGACCAGGGTCAAAACTTGCACGGCTTGCACGCGTAGCGGATGAAGAAGAGCTCAACACCACACAAAAAAGGCATGAGCATATATAAGCATGAAACTATAACAGAGTTGAAGTGGACAACTGGGCGCCAAAAGGAGATGACGAACTAAAATTTTTCATCATGACAGTATGTCGAAAAGTAAATGTAACCATTAGCCGAAAATAATTTTCTTAAGAGCACTACTTTTTGTGAGGTTTACGGTGAGAAAAAAGTTCTTTCATCATCGACCTCCATTAACTTAGTCCTCAGGTAACAATTATGGACCGACATTTATATTCGCTGTTGGTGCAGCTTCAGCTGAAATGTTCTGGCATGCCCGAGCAATGGCTGCCCATCGTCTCATCAGGTGTGATCAGGAGGCAGTGGCGTGTATGGCGCTGACTGCAGCTGCATTCTGAATGGTGGCCGATGTTGCTGGTGTGGTGCTGCTGATGCAGCAAATGTGTTTTGAAATAGTTTGTGTCATCCACTTCATGATAAAAAATGTTTTTGCACAAATCTTGATAACACGAATGAAACTTCTCCGGTTGATGGCATCGCGCAGGGCCGCCCTTCACACCATAGGTACAGTGAACCTTCCCCTCAAAATATTCTTCCCGAGGAATTGTGACGCATTGTGACTGATGTTCAGTCCCTTTTGCACTGCACTGCAACAGCAACAATGATTGTGCAACATTTTTTGTCCAAAGCCTCGGATGAAACAAAATATAAACACCAAGAAGAATTGATACACGTATTCACCGTGTTGTGGTGAGACACTCTGAACAAACCAAGTTGATAGTTTTGCATGCTGGTTTTCATACGTAGTATATTAAGTCACAATTTTTGTAATCTGGTCACTACTGTTAAAACAGCGGTAGGATTTGTAATATTTTTGCTTATTATTTGTTCCTGCTGCCTTCCTAAAATTGAAGCAGCCGCTGATTATCAGCTCTTGTGACGGACCCTTGAGGGTGAAGCGTGACGGCCGGGCAATTATGTCACTTCCGCTTTTTGTTAATTTTTCATGACTTGTGGATCCCTGGAAATGCCAGTTTATTGAATAACAACATACATGCGGGAGATCAAGGGAATACTGCGAGTAATGTTGCTACCTAAGTGCCACTGAACCCCTCAAAGAATAAGACTGAACTTCAGAATCGCACAGTTTTGGTCACAGTTTAGCGCTGTGCTTTGTTGAGATGGCTGTGAATGTAGGGTAAGAAATTACAAATAATTCCATCGACGAAAGAAAAGGGTATCATAAGGTGTTGGCGGTGGTGGGGACGGTGGTGGCGCCGGGCTACAGGTGGAGGTCGTGCAAGGTCGTTTCGATTTAACAGCCAGGATCGCGAACCATGATGGTGTCACACCTGCATGCACCTTGAGATCGCGATTAGTTCTCTGGAGATGGCGAAAGTGAAGAGTCACAAGCACCTGTTTTACCTCTACTTTTATCATTATTATTATTCCTGCTTGGCGTTCACTGTAGCTGACTTGTACAGCAACGATGATGAAGAGAGTAGAGGCGAAACTTATGCACCTAACTCTTTACTTTCACCATCTGTAGACAAATGATCGCGGACTTCGAGACTGCCATACACTGTGACGCCATTATGACTTGATCCCCAAGGCTTCAGAATGAGACAGTCTTGGGACGTGTCGGTGTTTTTAGTGGGTGGTAACGGCAGCAGCGGAGACGGTGGTGGCTGAGCGGTGGTGAATGGTGGTCTATACAGTGGCAGTGGCGGTGGTGGTGGATAGTGACAGTGATGGTGGTGGTGGTGGAGGGGGCTTCCCTAAAAGGGGCAGTGAGTGTTAGTCAATTGTTAGTCACTAAAGGAGAAGGAGGAGGAGGAGGAGGAGGAGGAGGAGGAGGAAGAGGAGGAGGAGCAGGAGGAGGAGGAGGAGGAAACATGGAATATCAGGCAATGGAAAGTCTATTGGCTTATAACGAGGCTGTCTGCTTTTGTAAATTTATGAATGCGTCGGGCACTTCAGTAACCTGCAGAACAGATTGAAGCACTTCCTGTACAAACGTGCAGGAACGTTTAGTTCACTCCTGACGCAACAGGAAACAACGGTCAGTGCGATTATTAAAGGAACTGATCGTTTTCGAATGAACAATTCCTGCATTTCTGCAGTATAGTTGTTCCAGTGGCAGATGACTCTGTTCAAGAAATAACGCCTGACAATGCGTGTGCTGTATCGCCTCACTTGAACGGTTTAACCGTCATTTCTAGTTCTCGGGTTAGTCTGGAGATCAAAAAGCTTGGGGTGACTGACGTTACCGAGCTTGTTCAAGTATCCGAAGACTTGTGTCAAATACCCAGCTACTATAATATAGTGGTTTATTTTCCAACGTAAAAAGAAGTTGAGTTGTTTGAGTTGTGTTTCATATGGTTGCGTCCTCAACGATGGTTTAATGTTCGTAGCGTGTCGCTGCAGTCCCTCGAGTAATTCAATACCCTTCTTGTAGTTTGGGGATGTACCACTATAACCACAGACATGTTATTATCTATTTTGCGGGCAAACTTGTAGTGCTTGTGCGTTTCGGATCACTGCTACTGTAACATAGTGACACTAAGATCCGATTTCTCATGTATGTCTTGTAGAAGGTTTGTGTGCTTGCTTTACGTGTGGTTATTGTTTCTAGACAAAAAATACAAGACTTTACAGTGGTGACGACTGAAGGGCATTGCCACTCTTTAGCTCACTGAATAATCTGGTCAGTCTTTTGGGGTGACTTCGCAGTCTGCCGCCGTGGGGGATTTTCCACCAACTTTTGTGCCATCAGCAGATTTTCATACGGAGGATTAGTGATATCATTATGTCGTTAATATTTGTAATAAACAGAATGGGTCCGTGCCCTGACGCTTGTGGAATTTCGCTAGTAAGGAGTAACTCGCAAGCGTGTCAAATGAGTAAAACTTTCTTCCCAGTCAGCCAATCTCTTATCCATGATGCCAGATTGTCTTCTTAACTTGCTGACTGAAGCGTCTAAGAAGTCGTTCTTACAGTATCTTGTCAAAATCTTTCTCCAAGATCATGTATATAACATCGCTAAGGACAAAAATATCCAAGTTTTCATATCTACCATGGAAGAAGTCTAATGAATTGGTTGAGAATCATCTTTTATTTCTGAAACCATGCTGGGTATCGGAGATTATAATGTTATCTATTAGTAACTTCACAAGTTTGTTTGTCATAATATTTTACAGGATCTCATGTCAAATTATAAGCCTGTACATTAAGGTCACGTTCGTATCTTTTTTTTCCGAAAATTGGTGTTCTGTTAACTTGCTCTTCGTCTCTGGGACCTTGTTCAGTTGTACCGAGTCTATAGATGCAGCCTTGGTAATGATAAGTTGTCGGGAGGAGGAGGAGGAGGAGTAGAAGTGGATGGTGATAAGGAAAAGGATAAAATGGATGAGGAGGAGGAGGAGGAGGAGGAGGAGGAGGAGGAGGAGGAGGAGGAGGAAGAAGAGGAGGAGGAGAAGGAGGAGGAGGAGGAGGAGGAGGGGAAGTACGGGGGGAGGAGGAGGAGGAGGAGGCGTATCAAAGAGTTAAAATTTATTACTAACAACGGAGTAAAAAAAGAGCTATTTATGGAGGAAAAAATAAACTCTACTAAGAAGGGTCGGGCGTCCTACAGAACAGACAGTGAGGGAAGAGCGCGGGCCAGCTATCATCACGATCCTGCACAATACCTTTAGCTCGTCAGCCTCTATGTACCCACTGTTGTCTTTGTCGTAAGCTTTCCATATCTGCAAAAACGAGACGGGGGCACGATGATGGGAGGGACATTAGAGGAGCTTACATTAAAAGGAGGAAGCGACAAGGGAAAAGAGAGAAAAGAGAGGAATGAGTCTCAAGTCCGTCTAAAGGGACATGGCTGTCTTACCTTTAACTCGATACTGTCAATAAAACCATTATGGTCAGCATCATATTGTTTCCAGATCTGAAAGAAAGACATGAGGGTAAAACATTTGCTGAACGCCGCCCTGACCTCGGGGCCAACCAGGGGAGAGAGAGGTGTGTGTGTGTGTGTGTGTGTGTGTGTGTGTGTGTGTGTGTGTGTGTGTGTGTGTGATAGATATTGTAGATGAAGACTGACAGATAGACAGATAGATAGATAAGTAGATAGATGAACAGATAAATAGAAGAGAGAGAGAGAGAGAGAGAGAGAGAGAGAGAGAGAGAGAGAGAGAGAGAGAGAGAGAGAGAGAGAGAGAGAGAGAGAGAGAGAGAGAGAGAGAGAGAGAGAGAGAGAGAGAGAGAGAGAGAGAGAGAGAGAGAGAGAGAGAGAGAGAGAGAGAGAGAATGGATATAAAAGGCGCACCTATCATCATCGTAGCCGATCCAGGATTCAGGACGTTTCCTAACTTATAGGCGGTAGTGTTATAATTGTATTTCGTAAAGAATCCTTATAACCAAAAGCTAACTAAAATTATGAGTATTCTTTTTCTTGAACCAAAAAAAAATTAATAAACAACAGAATAATAATATGAAAATACGTATATATCTTATACGACAACTGTGGCCCGAGGCAGCGCGCACGTCATTTTGCGGGTATCAGATGCCTTACATAGGCATATTCTTACAGCGCAAAGCACGTGATGTCGTTTATTGTGACTTCGTGAGCTTTCATATTTATCTATTTGTGTATATTTCATGGAGGCAGAACTTGCATTACTACTTCCAATTTTACTACTGACACGAATTTGTGACTGTTTATCACAATAGAATTTCTCTCAGTTAAGTGAATCAGACGCCACAGAAATATTACCAGTTTGTGTACGAATGAATACAAAGATAAGCACATACTTTGATTTAACTTCAGGATGTCTCGCGGATCATTTATAAATAAAAACAAAAAACACGGATAGACTACTCTTTAGCCCACTACCACCACTCGAGGCACAAAAACAGTCCCTCCGCCAAGTTTGTACCCCACATTTGGTGATGTTAGGTGCGCTTATTTGTGTAAGACCGCTCAGAATGAAAGGCTTTAGTGTGTTGGGAGAGGAGAAAAGATTCACGTGAAGAAGAGTGAGAAGAGAAAACTGTAAAAATGGCCACAAGAGGGTAGTGAGCAGACCACGTCATCAGCGGGGCAAAGATGCTTGAATGTTGCTTCTGTAGACCTGAAAGAGACAAGAGGCCTATGTGTTAGTCGAAGCAACCTCCTTAATATCTAATGTCTAGGATGGGAAGTGTGTCTGAGTGTGTGTGTGTGTGTGTGTGTGTGTGTGTGTTTGAGAGAGAGAGAGAGAGAGAGAGAGAGAGAGAGAGAGAGAGAGAGAGAGAGAGAGAGAGAGTGTGTGCTTAATCTTGCCACTGTCACTATGTTTTTTGTGTTTGTCAGAGTGCATGCTTTTGACATTCTTCTTCTCTTGTTTGTGTTCTTAGACCTGTGTTTTGTGACCTGCCCAAGCCTCTTTGCATCCATTCGTATCTATTTCCTTTCTTATAACTTCAAAAAAACTATCATCTCTTCACCCTCGTGGTAGTCTTCACTCCAACCATCAACATTATTATCTACCTGTACTCTCCCCCTTCCTTTCACCTCAGTAACTATTTCCATGTTAATCGTCCGTATTTTTTCCTTTTTTTCTTCTTACCTTCTGAACTATCTCTTCTATCTCTTGTTTCATAATTTCTTTTCAACTCTCTATTCTCCATTATTTTCTAGTCCCTCTCCAGCTTTATTGTCTTTTATATTATTTCCCATTTTTTATCTCTAATAATTCCTTTTTTCTTCCATTTACACATTTGTTAACCTTCCAATTCTCTTACTCCTCGTGGCAAAGTGGTTTGCACACCTAGTTACGAATCCACGGGCCTGGGTTCGAATTCCCTCATGGGCAGTCGGCGTGCGGCCTTCCCAGCTATTCATCCTCCCTATCTGGCTGGTTGCTAAAAGGATACCTGGGGAAACCTGGGGAAGGTAAACTGTAGTAACCCTGATGTCACACCGGTCCTGTGTCCCGGGATTACTGGGTCATATCCCACCACAGGGTCAAGGGCCAGTGTGACGGAGATGAGCACTGAGGCCACGCACAACTATTGCCTATGCCCTCAACAGTGCCTTTATCTTTTACTCTATGTCATCTCAATGTTGCTCCCGCTGTTTCGCCAAGGCAATAACTCTGCGCACTAAGCTCTCCACATTTCAGTATCTTCCCTTCAACACTTGTTTGAGTGGATAATTTGCCTTCCTACAGCTCCTATACCCTTTCTTCATCCCTTCAGTATTACTCTCCCTAATTCTCTCTAATTCCAATAACATTTCTTCATCCTTAGAATTCTATGTTCGCTAATTTCCACTTCCTACACCTTCCTCCATCCCTCTATATTCTATTCTCCCTCCTTTCCTCTATTCCCTACAATTTTCTACCATCCATACAGTTCCAATCCTACCATCAATCCAGTCCCAATCTCTAAAATTCTATGTTCGCTAATTTCCACTTCCTACACCTTCCTCCATCCCTCTATATTCTAGTCTCCCTCCTTTCCTCTATTTCCTACAATTTTCTACCATCCATACAGTCCCAATCCTACCATCAATCCAGTCCCCATCTCTAAAATTCCTAGACGCCTCCTTCATTTTTCTGATTCCACGTTCTTTCCTTCCCTATGATTCTTCTACTCTTTCTCTGCCCCTCAACCACCACCCTCCCTCTTCCCCTCGCTCACCTTCATGAATTCGACGGAGGAGTCCAGAGGGTTGTCAAAGCGGAACAACAGCAAGAAGTTCTCCTCCATTGGCAGCAACTGTGCGAGCTGGAACGAAAACGAAGAAGTATTAGCTTACGTGAAAACTGACAAAACAGTAACTCTACTCGATCTTTTTTTCTATGGAGGCGAAAGTGCACTTGCCTGCGGAGGTGCCCTTACCCTCGGAGAGTTTGCTGATTGGTTAGTCAGGTAGCTGTTGGGATCATGTTTCTTAAAGGTCCCTCTAGGCAAATTTATGAGAAAAAAATCATCGCTCTCGCAAACTTCATATATATATCAACGCATTTGTGATCAGTTTATGCATCATCTATTTTTTGGGGTTTATACCATGGCAAAAATGTGGCCCATCACTGGTACACGGTAAAGCCACAAATTTGGCCCATCGCTGCTACCGGGCTAATTCTGTGCTTCGTCTTGCATCTCTCTAAACTTTCCAGCATCACCCTTCACCGAATAACCGCGTTGTAATGGAATGAGTTGCCATGTAATGTGTCAAAACTTATTTAAAGTAATTATCTGTGTCGGAAAATGACATATTTGCTAACTGGCTGCAACAAACAATACGTAGCAATAAAAAAAGAAAAACTAACAACACTGCAAGGTGGAATGGCCACTAACGTTCACTGTTCTTCCTTCCCTTAATAATAATTGCCGCATTGGACACAACCCACTCTTGGTGAGATAGATTCGATTATGTACTGTAAGCTTATCCTCTTATCCTCCGCCTTGATGCACCACACCGCTGTATAGTCCCTCTCACCTCTCTTATCTCAATCTTGCCGTCCTGGTTGTCGTCATACGCCTCCATGAAACACTCCTTCAGCTCCGCCAGCATCGTGTCCGAAACAGACTGTGGAAGTGGAAAGATCATTATCTCTCTCTCTCTCTCTCTCTCTCTCTCTCTCTCTCTCTCTCTCTCTCTCTCTCTCTCTCTCTCTCTCTCTCTCTCTCTCTCTCTCTCTCTCTCTCTCTCTCTCTCTCTCTCTCTCTCTCTCTCTCTCTCTCTCTCTCTCTCTCTCTCTCTCTCTCTCTCTCTCAACAGTATGGACATCTTAGCTCCATCATAGTTTTCGCCAGCCCTGCACAGTTTGCCTCTCTGCCAACAGCGTGTTCCCGTCCTCTCGCCTCCATCAACATCCTTCACCTTCTGCATAACTTCCCTAACTCCTTCACTTCCCTTCCTCCTTGCCGCCTTGCCCTGCCAGGCCTGCTTCCCTCCCTCAAGGACACTCACCTCTGACCCCGAGTCGTTGGCGTTCACAGATGACACAAACTCCTTCAGGAACCCGTCCAGCTCCGAGCCCTCGATGTATCCGTTGCCTGGAAACGAAAAATATAATTAATGTAAAAATATTCCCTGCGTAACAGTTCAACACGTCAACATGACTATCATTACGATTATTATTGTTATTATTATTATTATTATTATTATTATTATTATTATTATTATTATTATTATTATTATTATTATTATTATTATTATTATTATTAATATTATTATTATTATTATAGTTATTATTATTATAATTTTTTTTATTATTATTTCATTATTACTATAATTATCATAATTATTATTACCTCTATTAATAGTACTATTACTATTATTATTATTATCAATATTATTACGATTATCCTCATTATGACTAGCATTGGGTAGGCGGTGACTGAGTGGTTAGCGTGCATTTACCACGTGCTGGACGACGCGGGTTCGAATCCCCACGCTACCACCTGGGATTTTTCAGTCACCGCCGAATGCCTACATGCTGTCCTGAAGACCACCCATCAAACCGGACTCTAGAAAAAAACGTCCAAGTGAAGCAAGAATGAGTTCCGGGGGTCAGCATGAACCAAGAATAAATGGCGCCACTATAAAAATTGCCTGTGCCATGACGGGCTTGGGCCGACCACCAGGTCCCTGAAGAAAGCCTGCCGGCGCTACAGGCGAAATACGTAAAAAAAATAAAATAATGATCAGTATTAGTATCATTATAAAAACAACAAGTGTGCAGTAGGTAGGACAGGAAGAGTCCAAATACTACACATAAGAAAACAAAGTCTGTAACTCCGACACGCCTGAGACACAGAGAACCCTGGGTAAAGGGAAGGAAGTAAAAGCCAGATAGCTGAGAAAAAAAGGTCTTGCTACTTGTACTACTACTACTACTACTACTACTACTACTACTACTACTACTACTACTACTACTACTACTACTACTACTATTTTTCTAGGGACTTAATATTTTTTTCAGTCGAAGCGATCAGTCTCGCGGGGTCGGAAGTTTACAGTATAGACACGTGTATATATATGGCAGCTGGTCGTGTCTTTAAATTGAACTTTTGTTTCAGGAAGCATGAAGAAAATGATGACCTGTCCAAATGACGGTAACTGACAATGAACGCAGCGACAGCGATGGAACGATTCTTTCTATATGCAAAACAGAGTTGCATCTTTTCCGCAGGTGGGTGAGATCGAGAGGCTTTGTGGATCTCCTGTAGTATAGATCTCGCCTCACGCGGCGGCTCTCAGAACTGTCACGACTTAACTACTTGCCTGTCACTTCGTTCTCAGTACAAGTGCTGGTCATGATGCGATCTCAGGAAAAAACAAAAGAAAACGTAGACTTTCTGCTATGGCGCTGAGGCATCCAAGCATTCACACATTTTTTTTAAGCACTCAGCGGCTCTGTCTGTTCCGCCGGCTGAGGCCCCAGCGCCCCGTTTTTCCTTGGACAAACAAAATCTGATGGGATCTGTCTGGCAAACAAAGTTGACGCCAAGTTATAATTTATATTAAGACCTTAAAGGTGCACGGCCTCGTCAGCCTCGGAGGACCTCCCCTCCCTTCTGCTGCTACTGCCACCGCCGCCGCCAGTCGCCGCCTCGCTCTCCCTGCTGTGGCGGAAGCTCCCACAAGGCAGCTTCCTTTCCGCATTTTCAGAATCTTTTCGTAAACATTTTACATTCCCTTCCTGGGTGAAATATGAATCCCGTAGTTATTTAAGAGCCTGGACAATTTGAGCACATTACGTTTCCCTTACATTGTATTACACATTATACTTATACACAAATGCATCAAGATTATGCTATAAAGGTCCTGCCTTTGCATATTACTATAGAACTGTAACTTTTATAGGAAAGCCAGTAAATAAAACCTCCGGCAGTATTACAAACATGCACGAGGCAGTGTAAATAAACGTAGATCAGTCAATCAATCAATCAACGAGTCAATTGATCTGCACCAGGCAATCCTCTTCTTTCTCAATACATATTTTTTTCCCAATTCTATGTGAAGTCTATGTTCCTGACAGCTTTTCTCTACCCAGCACGGTCACACATTCCTCTGGCAGCTGGTTTTCTTTCTAATCTTCCCTAACGCAGTCGATCCATCTCCACTTCGGTCTTTCATTTCCTCTCCTGCCTTGTAATTCCATTTCCTTCACTCCCCTCCCTACATACATCTCGTCCCTCCTCTTCATCTGGTTCTGCCACTGCAGTCTTATTTTCTTATACCTTCTTCAATATATCCTTTACCCTCATAGTTCTTTTTTGTTCTACCATTCCTAATCTTATTCAGTTTTGTTGCGCCACACTTCCATCTAAGCTTTTTTCATCGCTACATCTCATTCTTTTTCTCGTGTGCTTTTTTCACTGGCCACATTTCAGCATTATATATAACTGCTGGTCGTGTGCGCTTCCTTAACCTTCAAGCTGAATCTACCATCACATACCACATCCTACATCTTTCTCTGGTCTTTCCGCCCTGTGTTCGCCCTCCGTCCAGATTTTCGTCCTCAGCCATCGTCGAGCCTAGGACTTTAAAATTATCCACTCTCTTCAACCTCGTCCCGTGCATACTAATCTCAGAGTCTTGATCCACGTTGCTCCTCAGGTATTCTGTCTTCTTTCCATCGATGGCAAGCTCTCCTTTTTCAGATCTAGGTCACCCAAAATGTACAGAAAATTCCCAGAGAAAAAATGCTGCACTAAAATATCTTAACCTATATTTCGCTCTGTGTCAGGCAGGGCAGTCCTGTTGCTCATCGCTCGACAGTGTCATCTTACTCCTGTCTTTGGGGAGGGTGCCAGAAGGATGACAAATAACTATTAATTCAATATTTTATCATCTCTAGCGTACGAAATATTGGAAAAAATACTATCTGGAAGAAACTAGTTATCCAGCAAAAAACACATGTATTATAGATGTCGAGAGAAAAGGTAACGTATTAGTAATATTTGCTGTTTTGTAATTATTTATGTTCTACCCCTCACTAAACATATAAAAAAGGTGCATTTTAAAGGTATCTACCATAACTTCTGGAGAACAAAAACAAATTTGAATTAATAAAGAATGGGCGACCAAAAAACAAGGTTCGACTTGAATGGATCGGCATTCGAATGGGTATTTCGAGAATACTCTACAAGAGACAACTCTTCGAGCACTATATAGATAGATAAATAAATAAATAAATAAATAAATAAATAAATAAATATATATATATATATATATATATATATATATATATATATATATATATATATATATATATATATATATATCAGATTTAACATAAGTGTTGTCAACGGTGGCATTAATAGCACCGGAATTTCTCGTGCCGACTGAGATTCTGAAAATGATTTATGAAAAAAAAACATTGAGTGTTCTGTAACTACAATGCCTTGGTGCTTAGTATCTTTTAATGGTTGATTTTCCCAGGAAAGCAACGCGGAAGCGAGCAAGGAAAACAATTGTGAGACTAAGTAACAGAGACTTGTCGCTCGCAGAAAACATAATATACTATCTCTTTGTTATAACTGACAGCCTTGTAGTTTACCGTCTCTCTCTCTCTCTCTCTCTCTCTCTCTCTCTCTCTCTCTCTCTCTCTCTCTCTGATAGCTCAGTCGGTAAAGCGCTGCGCTGTCAGGCTTCACGGTCTGACAGGCGGCGGTTCGAGCCCCGCACAGGCCAGTTTTTTTTTTCCGCTGACTAAGGAGTGGTTACTGTCCCCCTTGAGCAAGGGAGATGGGGTGTGGTGTGTGTGAGGTCCTGGCACTACCCAGAGATCGACTAATGAGCCTTGCAGTTGCTCTAATCGGGAGGGTACTTATGGGCGATTACGAGTCCAACTCGTGATCAGACCGTTGTGAAATACACACACACACACACACACACACACACACACACACACACACACACACATACACACATTTCCCCCTCTTCCTCCCCCCCTCACACACCTACCCCTCCCCACACACACACACACACACACACACACATTTCCCCCTCTTCCTCCCCCCCTCACACACCTACCCCTCCCCACACACACACACACACACACACACACATTTCCCCCTCTTCCTCCCCCCCTCACACACCTACCCCTACCCACACACACACACACACACACACATTCCCCTCTTCCTCCCCCCACACCACCCTCCCCACACACACACACACACACACACACACACACACACACACACACACACACACACACACACACACACATACACACATTTCCCCCTCTTCCTCCCCCCCTCACACACCTACCCCTCCCCACACACACACACACACACACACACACATTTCCCCACACTCACACACACACTCACACACACATTTCCCCCTCTTCCTCCCCCCCACACCTCCCCTCCCCACACACACACACACACACACACACATTCCCCTCTTCCTCCCCCCCACCCCCTCCCCCTCCCCACACACACACACACACACACATTTCCCTCTTCCTCCCCCCACACACCTCCCACACACACACACACACACACACACACACACACACACACACACACACACACACACACACACACACACACACACACACATTCCCCTCTTCCCCCTCACACCTCCCCTCCCCACACACACACACACACACACACATTTCCCCTCTTCCTCCCCCCACACACCCCCTCCCCACACACACACACACACACACACACACACACATTTCCCCCTCTTCCTCCCCCCCTCACACACCTCCCCCTCCCCACACACACACACACACACATTCCCCTCTTCCTCCCCCCCACACACACCAACCCCTCCCCACACACACACACACACACACACACACACATTTCTACCTCTTCCTCTCCCACTCACACACCTCCCCCACCCCACACACACACACACACACACACACACACACACACACACACACACACACACACACACACACACACACACACACACACACACACACACACACACACACACACACACACACACACACACACACACACACACACACACACACACACACACACACACACACATTTCCTCTTCCTCCCCTCACACACCTACCCCTCCCCACACACACACACACACACACACACACACACACACACACACACACATGAACTGGTTGGCAGTCAGCTTCTTCAGTTCCCGAGACTCATCGTCCCGGAACTGACGCATGAAGTTGTTGCACTTTTCCTGAGAATTCATCTTCCTCTCGTAGTCGCTGAGCGCACCGGGACCAACTGCCATACTGCGGAGAGACAAGGGTGGGTCAGTGGAAGGCTTTCACACGTTTGTTTGTTTTTACAGTTAAGGAAGCAGCTCAAGGGCAAAAATAAATGAAAACAAAACAGCCCGCTAAGCACTGGCTCCATAATCACTCAAATAGGTAAATGTACTACAAAATAAAGCTTATGGAATGCAGTATGCCTGTAAGAGAATGCCATTATCTTTACCCTCTTTCTCGTGGCGTCACTCAAAGGAAAAGTCAATAATCTTACCATAGTGATGTGTGAACGATTGTGCAAGTTACCTACCGTTACAACATGATCATAACACATACGATAAACATGATGAAGTGGTGGAGTTATTGTAAAGAGGCCGCCGGGTATACCTTGGCTAGGCAAGGTTATTAGTCATTTATTTTCTCGGGCGTCCTAACCTTAGTGCGCTGCATGGCGACCGCGTTCACTTGTTATCATTATCATTATTATCATTATTACCATTCAGAGAGAGAGAGAGAGAGAGAGAGAGAGAGAGAGAGAGAATAATAGACAGACACACACCGGCAGGGTAAGGGGGTGGGGGGGTGCAAAATGTCGCCTGGCTGCACCGGGAAATGAAGAATCGGCTCACCAGGTAATTTCACAGTGAGCATTTTAATTATTTATTTTTTGTTAATGTGGCAAATAAATAAAAAAGCCGCTGCAATGTCGTCATCTGGTAAGGGTCAATATGCACAAAAGTGTCGCATCTACCGGCGCTACAGGCAAAAAGCGTAAAAAAATAAATAAATAAGTAAATTTATAAATAAATAAATAAATAAATAAATAAATAAATAAATAAGTAAATATATATATATATATATATATATATATATATATATATATATATATATATATATATATTATATATATATATATATATATATATATATATATATATATATATATATATATATGCATGTATCTGTTCGCGTATCTTTTTATCATTGTGAGCCCGGCTGTGGCCGCACCGTTTAGATGTCATGCGTACACACGCCACGCAGCTGCTGCCTTGACTCCCTGTTGACATCGCTCGTTGACTTCCTGGTGCCTCTGTTCATATTTATATATTGGAGTTCCATATAGACTGGCCGGGCAGGAAGTGTGTGCAGCACGCCTCCGCCAGTGGCATTAAAGGTGTACAAGGCAAACACTGGCGCGCCAACGCCCCGGGCTGTGCGGGAGGTCA
The DNA here is from genome assembly GCF_024679095.1 of Eriocheir sinensis. Lineage (NCBI taxonomy): Eukaryota > Metazoa > Arthropoda > Malacostraca > Decapoda > Varunidae > Eriocheir > Eriocheir sinensis. Next base: position 6,516,653 of record NC_066564.1, read on the forward strand.
GGGTGTGTCGTGGCCTTGGCGGTGCCGTGAAGCCTGGCACACGGCGGGGTGGGGAAGATAGGTCATGGATACACGGAGATTTAAGTGTGTGTGTGTGTGTGTGTGTGTGTGTGTGTACACACACACACACACACACACACACACACACACACACACACACTACAATAAAGTAAAAATTAAATAAAAATTGCATTAGCAATATATATGTTTTATAATGTTTCTTGTCATAAGTAATGGCGTGCCTCCTCAAGCCCGGTACACACAGCCAATGACCGCCCCAACAACACACCAGACACACGGCTGCTGGTAGCGGGTACACGGCAGCGTCCACAGTGTTGTCCTTATTGCCATTAATGTAATGAGAACGACAACTTCTAATAACAGTAATCATACTTTCTAGCCACTACTACTACTACTACTACTGACCCTACTACTACTACTACTACTACTACTACTACTACTACAGCTCGTAACTTTAGTGCACTTGATCATGTGGCATGCGCTCCAGGACAGAGCCATGTGTGTCATCCGGGTTTCGGCAGTTTATCTTTCCCAGGTTAGCCAGGCATACCCATTTTCGACTTGCCCGAGGGTAGGATGGGCAGCTAGGTGAGCCTGGCGTCGCCTGCCCCAAGGCGGGATCAATCCGGGCCCTTATCTTTGCACAGTTTTAATAAAGACACTAATCTGACACTTTTGACCTGTGGACGAAACACTTGGAGTCCGGTTTAAGTTGTTTCCCCCGCTCTTATGTCTCTATTGTTTTGCTTCTGAACTTGGTAACTGCATGCCACCGCCCTTCCCGCGACCTCGCTACACACGACTTTATGCTCATTCTCATCCATTCGTTCTCAAACTTCATAATGCAAGAGATTAACCTTGCTTATGTAATAATTTTCTTCTCTGTTAAACTCTGAAAAAGTCTTCCTTCGGCTGTATATACTCCTGACTGTGACACAGGTCGGTATTGTCAGACTCGCTCCTCACATCAACTGTATTTTGTTCGGTTCATGGTACAGAAAAGGGGCAAACCACCAGAGGGATCATAAAACTACACCTGGAAAAGCTCAAAACTCCTACGAAAGGTAAAACGTAAAGTTGGGGGCATACGGGGATTCGTACCTGGGCACGTGGAGTAGTAGCCAGGGACGGTGACCACTAGACCAGAAAGCCTTGTCAAATATGTGAAATGGGGCGCCGAAATATTTAGGAGTATATTTGTCATTATATTCTTTCGTCAGGTTCCTCAGGCGTCTTTGCAGGAGAGGCGCCAAGGGGTATAATCGTTATGAGCGGTCTCTTTTAACTTATACTAAAGGGGAAATAATGATAATGTGAGGGATTTGTAAATGCAACCGACGAGATGCATGATGGTGTGATGCGAGTGGCTGTTTGAAGCGGCCTACTGCTGTTGTGTAGAGCTGCTGAGGGGTTTGTTTGCTTGTTTGCTTGTTTGTTTGTTTGTGTGTTACGACTCGCGTGTGATGTTTAACCCCAGAAGTTGTGAAGTAACTCTCTGTAATGGAAACCTAACTCTAGTGACTGTTGGAATGTGAGAGTGGCATGTTGGGGTGACTTAAATGTGGGGGAAGGGGTGAGTGACTGTCTGTGGTGTGGGTGAGTGGTGGAGTGACTGTTTGAGGTGGAGTGGTGGAGTGATTCTTTGAGGTGTGGTGGAGTGGTGGAGTGACTGTTTGAGGTGTGGTGGAGTGGTGGAGTGACTGTTTGAGGTGGAGTGGTGGAGTGACTGTTTGAGGTGTGGTGGAGTGGTGGAGTGACTGTTTGAGGTGTGGAGGAGTGGTGGAGTGACTGTTTGAGGTGTGGTGGAGTGGTGGAGTGACTGTTTGAGGTGGAGTGGTGGAGTGACTGTCTGAGGTGTGGAGGAGTGGTGGAGTGACTGTTTGAGATGTTGTGGAGTGTAGTGGAGTGACTGTCTATGGTGTGGTGGAGTGATTGTCTGAGGTGTGGAGGAGTGGTGGAGTGACTGATTTAGGTGTGGTGGAGTGGAGTGAAGAATAGTGGAGTGGTGTGACAGTGGTTGTGTGGAGTGACGATAGCAAAACTTGTTGAACTTTTACCCTGTGTGTGTGTGTGTGTGTGTGTGTGTGTGTGTGTGTGTGTGTGTGTGTGTGTGTGTGTGTCATTTGCTACACATGTAAGGTTAAACCCAACCCGGAAATGTCATGAGCACACCTTTAAACTTGGGGAGAGAGAGAGAGAGAGAGAGAGAGAGAGAGAGAGAGAGAGAGAGAGCAGTGGGCGGAGCTGTATCTGTAGTCGTTCATTCACAAGACGCATGTTCCTCTCAACCAACCTCTTCATGCAAGTATCAACGCCTAGTGCTCTCTCTCTCTCTCTCTCTCTCTCTCTCTCTCTCTCTCTCTCTCTCTCTCTCTCTCTCTCTCTCTCTCTCTCTCTCTCTCTCTCTCTCTCTCTCTCTCTCTCTCTCTCTCTCTCTCAACCGTTTTGTCTAGTTCCTTCCATCTCCTTTATTTGATTTTCTCTCTTCCATCGCCTGCCTAGTTAAATCGTTTCCATATTTTTCTTTTTCTCACCCCTTTCTCCTTCTCTTCGTATCCAGTTGTGTGAGTTTAACCTTTCACATTTCTAACATCGCACGTACCTCATCCCTTATATCATTTCCTTCCCCCATAACTGTCTACGTCTTCCTGCGCGTGTGAGTATTTCCTTCCCCTTCGTTCTCATTTCATCTTTCTTTTCCTACCTGTTTGTCCGTTTTCTATTCCTTCCTCTTTCTAACACACCATGCAGTATTTGATTCAGTTCCGTTTCTTCTGTATCTTGCCTTTATCTTCTCTCATGTCACTTCTGTATGAACCCACTCCTTCCTTCCTCCCTTGATCGCCACCCACGCCCTCCCTCTCTTTCATTGCCAAACTTGCTGGAACTCGTATCGATTCTCTTTCTCGACACGCATATTTCTCTCTCTCTCTCTCTCTCTCTCTCTCTCTCTCTCTCTCTCTCTCTCTCTCTCTCTCTCTCTCTCTCTCTCTCTCTCTCTCTCTCTCTCTCTCTCTCTCTCTCTCTCTCTCTTCCATGATTTATATATTCTCTAGAAAGAAACATGTAAGACAAAGATTCACATATATAACTTTTTTGCGCGCGCATGTGTGTGTGTGTGTGTGTGTGTGTGTGTGTGTGTGTGTGTGTGTGTGTGTGTGTGCGGGTGGGGGGTGAGGGTTGGGGGCTGGGCGGGAGGGCGGGTGGTTGGGACTTATGAGTCTATCGTTTGTAGGTTGCTGATGTGTTCTTCACGCGAAGCAGCTCTTACAGTTCCATGACTTTCACTTTCCTCGAGCGTCTCGGTAGATAAAATGCAATACCTGCAATGAAATTGATCTTTTTTTACAGATTAATATTTTTTCCATATACTTGTTGGCCTTTCAATTCCTTATTATTTTTGCTTTTCTCCGTCTGTCTGTCTGTCTGTCTGTATGTCTTTCTGTTTGTCTGTTTGTCTGTTTGTCCGTCTCATCGATGGTTTCTCTTTTTACTTGTCTGTCAGTCTGTTTGCCTAAATGTCTGTCTTTGTATGTGTGTGAGCCTGTATTTGCTTGTCAGTTTGCTAACCTGTTAATTTGCTTCTATGTAAGCTTTGGTGCCTGTTTATCGATATGACTGACAGTTGCCCAATCTGTTGTTTATCCATGCGTCTGTATGTCCTTGTGTATGTTTGCGTCTGTATTTTAACCTTTAACAATAATGGAGGCAGCTCAAGGGCAAAACAGAATCATCCAAAAAGCCTCGTAGCACTTTTCTCACAAACAGACAGAAATTAGGGATTAAAAAGAACGATGATTTTTTTTTAACAATCTTGGTGTGTGTGTGTGTGTGTGTGTGTGTGTGTGTGTGTGTGTGTGTGTGTGTGTGTGCGCGAGTGTGTTAGTAAGATAATTCCTCCTTTGAGAGCACGGTGCACTATTCTGGTGTAATTGAGTCACAAAGAGGGGCCGGTCACTGAGGACACGGGAGGGTGTTCAAGAGGCGAGCAGCACCCCTTCGCCCCCTCTGAGTGTACCTTTCCGGGAGTGCTCTTACGCCCGCTGTGGCAGGTGTCTTGCTGCAAACTCCATTGTAAGTCTCTTTGTGTATCTGTGTGTATGTGTGTTTACTTATCTATCTGCTTGTTTGTTTGTCAGACTATTTATGTACCTTTGTCTCTCTCTCTCTCTCTCTCTCTCTCTCTCTCTCTCTCTCTCTCTCTCTCTCTCTCTCTCTCTCTCTCTCTCTCTCTCTCTCTCTCTCTCTCTCTCTCTCTCTCTCTGTCTGTCTGTCTGTCTGTCTGTCTCTCTCTCTTTCTCGTTCTCGTTCTCGTTCTCTCTCTCTCTCTCTCTCTCTCTCTCTCTCTCTCTCTCTCTCTCTCTCTCTCTCTCTCTCTCTCTCTCTCTCTCTCTCTCTCTCTCTCTCTCTCTCTCTCTCCGTCCATTCGCAGTAACATTGTCGAGGTAAGTGTCTGTTTCACCCTCGGGACCCTAATCGCAAGTTCATCTCACGCTCTCGTTCACGCTCAATTCTCCTTCCCTTCCCGCCTTTATGATCCGCTCCTGCCGCTCGCTGGGGTTCCGTTCTGCTTTCATTGACCGCTCCAAGTATTTCCTTTATGACTGCGAGTGATTTGCGCGCCACCGGGAACACAAAGGCTTGAAATACCACAAATTCTGAAACCTCTATCTTGATGCTTTTTGTTACGGTTGCGGTTGACATACAAAGAATATTTACACCCAGAGTTTTAGATGCATACAAATATTTATACAACACACCCTTCACGGGACCACTCGGTATACATGACAAATACTTGAAATACAACAAATTTTCGAACCCCTTTCTTGATGCCTTTCTTACGGTTGACATACAAAGAAAATATTCATTCACAAACGTTTACAGTCATACAAACACTTATACAACACAGGATTCACCGCCACTCAATACGCCACTTCTCTGAATACACGGCAATCAGTGAACACATATCGGTACCTCAATAGCCAATCAGCAATACGAGCCAGCGCCACATAGCATTGTTTAACGTTACACAAAGCACTCCTTCTGAATCTTGCATTTGTCGAGAGGGGGTAACACTGCACAGCGACGTGGCAGGAGGAGGAGGAAGAAGAGGATGAGGAGGAGAAGTAGGAGCAGGGGGAGGAGGAGGAGAATGAGGAGGAAGAGGAAGAGGAGGAGGAGGAAGAGGAAGAGGAGGAACAGCATAATCATGACACACGCGCATAAAACACATCATTAACATAATTAACCAACAGGACCGATTTCATTAGTTAAATTACGCAACACTTTCAGCTTTGATCCGCCGCCATTATGCCACGACCTTGCAGCCCGGCACCTCGACCCTCACCTCACCAACGGGACATTTAACCTCAAACGCTGAAAATTTGTAATCAACACCAGATCGCGAACTCAACCGTGTGAAACTACGATAATTCCAGCAAACCTAAAGTATTAACGCTCTGGAACTCTCTAGACACTTGTTTTTGTCATTATCTTGTGTTTTGCTAAATAGGAGTATAAAATTGTAATGACCTCAGCACTGCAAATCTGAAAGCAGCAACTCAGCAGTGTGAAACTATGATAATTCCAACAAACCTAAAGTATTAACGCTCTGGAACTACATCTAGACGTTTGTTTTTTTGTCATTATCTTGTGTTTTGCTAAATAGGAGTATGAAATTGTAATGACCTCAGCACTGCAAATCTGAAAGCAGTACTGAAACGCGAAACTCAGCAGTGCGAAACTTTGATAATTTCCGCAAACCTGAAGTATGAACGCTCTGGAATTACATCTAGACACTTGTTTTTGTCATTATCTTGTGTTTTGCTAAATAGGAGTATAATATTGTAATGACCTCAGCACTGCGAATCTGAAAGCAGCACCGAAACGCGAAACTCAGCAGTGCGAAACTTTGATAATTTCCGCAAACCTGAAGTATGACTGCTCTGAAACTAGATCTAGAAACTCATTTTTGCCATTATCTTGTGCTTTTCTTAATCGGAGCATCACACTGTGTTAACGAGAACGTGAAACTGCAGTGCCAATCCAAGCTAGTTCAAAGGAAGCAAATAGAAGACACTCGTTAATTGCAGCCATCAACTCTAACTGTTTTCTTTCATTTTTAGCAGAATATGTTGTGAGCCTTTTGTCATATTGTCTAGTTTAGATTAGTTTTTTGTTTCTTTTTTTGTTATATTTTTTGTTTTGAGTTTTAGATTTGCTTTGTTGTGAGCCTTTTGTTTAGATTAGTTTTGTTTTGTTTACTTTTTTGTCATAGTTTTTGTTTTGTTTTTAGTTATGCCAAGTTTGTTTCTTTGGTTTAATTTCGTTTCTGACTGGAGCAGCATGTGTTGTAAGCCTCTTGTTAGATTCTTTTGTTTTGCTTAGTTTTGCTTAATTTTGTTTAGTTGGCTTCTTTATTTTTTTTATTTTTTTGGAGCAGAATGTGTTGTAAGGCTCTTGTTATAGTTTTGTTTAATTTTGTTTAGTTGGCTTTATTTTTTTATTTTTTCATTGGAGCAGCATGCGTTGTAAGTCTCTTGTTTGATTCATTTGTCTTGCTTAGTTTGTTTCTGTTTAGTTTAGTTTAGGTTCATCTTTTCATTGGAGTGGCATATGCGGTGATCCTTTGGCTATACTCCTTGTTTAGTTCTGTGCGTCATCCTTCATTACTGTCAAAACTTCACCACCAAACACTGAACGCCTTGTCACAATACTCATCACGTGTCCTCTTTGTTGATGAATTAATGAGTGAGTAAGTAAATAAAAAATGAGTATAAAAATAAATAAATAGATTAATAAAACTAATTGTGTGAGAGAGAGAGAGAGAGAGAGAATTGCAGGTTGTCAGCTTATACCCACACATAAAAACTGAGAATACCTACGTTAGCGGTTTAAAAGAGCAACAGAAGACGGAAAGAAGGAAAGGAAAAGAGGGTTGCAGTAAGATGAAGCGATACAGAAAGCAGAGAAAAAGAAAGAAAGAGATAAACAAAGAAAAACAAACAAAAAGAAGTAGAGAAAGAGCTAAAGAACGGAAAAAAGGAGGAGGAGAAGGAGGAGAAGGAGGAGAAAGAGAATGAGGCAAAAAATGGGTAAGTTAGCAAAGAGTGACAAGGAAATCGTTTGACGTTCAATAATCTGTTCAGGACGAGGAGGGGAGGAGAAGCCACCCTCGCAAAATATATACAAAGACGAAAGAAAGAAAAAAAATAGTAAAGAAGGAAGAAAAACGCAAAGTCAAATCGCACGAAGGAAAAAACGAAACCCACGTAACATGAGATAACCAGCATCGTATCCCTGACCTCCTTCTCCCGTCTCCTCATCCTTCCCATCTGTGAGTTAGCAAAATCAGCGGCCAGAATCGAGTGCAGGGTCAGAGGGATTATGAAGTTCACAGCTCAGCACCTTTCCTGCCAAGTCAGCACCTCCGTCTGACCATGGTGCTGACACTCGGCCACTCAAAAGCTCGCTTGTATTGATCTATAGTGTTTAAAGGAGAACACCCGCCCTTCAGAAGATGGCTCCTCCCTCCCTCCCTCCCTCATAGCTTGCTGCACCCTCCCCACCCCCGCCTCCTAATACTTCAGACCTCGGCTTCCTCCTTCCCTCCTTTTACTTCCTTTGGTTCCTCCTGCTCGACATCCGTTCTCTTGTCAGACCCCAACTTCCTTAACTTCCTCCTTCTTCTCTTCTTCCTCCTTCTCCTCCTGCTTCACCTCCTCCTCCTCCTTCTTCTTACGCCTAACCTCAACGTCCTTCCCCTTCTTTCCTTCCCTCAGTTCTCATCCTACACGCTATTTATCCTTCTATAACTTGTCTAACCACGTCTAACTTTTTTTTTCTCCCTTCGTATCGCTTTCCTGCTCGAAGCCTACAGTTTTCTACCTTTAACTTTATTTTTTCTACTTTTTTTTCCTCCAGTTCCTTCTTGCATGCCTACTCATTCCCTCCCTCCGACGTCCTCTAATCTACCTCGTTTTTTCCCTTCTTTTAGCTCCTTCTCCTTCTTGGCATTCATCCATGTAAAGCAAGTCTGCAACTCTCGATGTAACCTCAACTTCCATTGCCTCCTTTTCCTCTTTAAGTTCTTCCTTACACTTGACATTCACACGGTTTTGCCTCCCTTAGCGCCGACATCCCCCTGCCTCGATTCTTACTATTACACTTCCCTTCTTCTCCTCATTCCCTTCCTTATGATATCCCTTTACTAACGAAACCTTTCAAGAGGGAAGTATCAAGACACCTCTCCATTCGGAATTGATCTCTCTTTTGGCCGATCATTTCTAGTCGCTTTTATAGGAGCAGTGGTGAGCAGGCTTTTTTGTTTTCTTTTTGTTTTGTCTCTTAATCTGTTTCTTCTACTGTTAAAAAAGTCATCCGTTTTTTAGATGTTTTGGTAACAGAGGGCAGGAGACGGACAAACAAGCGGTCAACGGTTCATGGTACAGATACTTTGTGAAACTACCACCAGGGTCGGAGAACTACCCATAGCAATGCCCACAACTTCTACGAAAGCCTTGTCAAATGTGAGAGCTTCTGCGTCGATGATGTTTAAGAATACCGTATTACTAAACATTTCGTTGTCCAAGTTCACATATTTGACAAGGCTTTCGTAGGACTTGTGGGCATTTCCAGGAGTAGTTTTATGACCCTGGTGTTAGTTTGACCCTTCTTCTGTACCGTGAACCTAAGGAAACACTCATTAGAACTCGACTGACCCACTCTTTAACCTTTAGAAATTGTTAATGTGAGACGCGATAGTTTCTTATAATGCTGACCCTAGGCCCTTTCCTCCCTCCGCTGCTTCCACTTTAAATCCCTCAATACCACCTTCCTCAAAACCCAAGACAAACAAAAAATCTGCACGATGATGTAAAATATGCATCATAAAGCAAATATGAAAGATTACACTCGAGCCTACAGGAAAACAAGGAAGGAAGAGACGGGACAGAGAAATGAGATGACTGACTGAAGTGAAAGGCGAGACGATGAAGGAAAGAATAAAGAAGAGGAGGAGGAAAAAGAGGAAGAGGAGGAGGAAAAGGAGGCCAAGGTGAAGGAAGAGATGCAAAAGGAGGAGTTGAAGAAGAAGAATGACAGAGAGGAGGAAAACAGGAGGAGAGGAGATGGAGAAGGAAAAAGAGGACCAGGTGACGGAAGAGATGCAGACGGAGGAGATGAAGGAGACGAATGACAGAGAGGAAGACAACAGGAGGAGCAGATGAAGAAGGAAAAAGTAGAGGCAGAAAATAAACTAGAGATATAGGAGGAGGAGAAGGACGCGGAGGAGGAGGAGGAGCAGAATGGACAGGGAGAAGAAAATGGCAAAATATGTAAAGAATGATGAAAGGAATTTGTTAGGTGAGGGGGAGGTGCACAGGACGAGGGGAAGAGAGAAACATGAAGAAAGAAAGTAATGCTTCTCCTTCACGCCTCCACACCACATGCAAAGTTGAAAATAAAACTAAAACTACCGAGGGAGGAAGGAGATTAATATCGCACGAAGGAAAAATGAAAACAAAGGAATAACGGAGAGCGCTGAGAAGACTGTATTAGAGGATGTTGGTCGCAATAGGAGAAAGAGAAAAAAAGTGAAAGGTTGGAAGAAGAACACGAATTCGAAGAAGAAGAAGAACAAGAACAAGAACAAGGAGAAAAAGAAAAAGAATTAGATGACGAAGAAGAAAAAGAAAAGAAGTAAAAAATAATTAAGAACAAAAAAAGCGAAGAGAAAGAAAAAAAGAGAAAAAAGAAGGAAAATAAAAGAAAGAAGAAAAGAAAACAACGAAAAAGAAAAGAATAAAAAGAATGACGAAGAAAACAACAACAACAAAAACAACACCTACTAAAACATTTATTTCCACTCCATTTCGAAACAATAACAAGAACTATAAAAAGAAACGAATTAACACCCAAACAGACCCACTGAGACAAACCCTCAATAAAAGAATACCATTTTAGTACATCGGAGGAAAAGCGAAGTAGTTACAAATTAAGTTTCATACGAAAAACCAACCCAACAAAGCAATACGGTGAGGCACAGGGATCTTCTGCTTCTTTAACTTTCTTTCTTCATGTTGCTCCCTTCCCTCGTCCTGTGCACCTCCCCCTCATCTAACAAATTCCTTCCATCATTCTTTACATATTTTGCCATTTTCTTTTCCCGGTCCATTCTGCTCCTCCTCCTCCTCCTCGTCGTCCTTCTCCTCCTCCTATATCTGCACTGTTGCCTCTCTTTCTATCTTCTATCGATATTTTCATGCTGACTGCTCTTCTGAATTTGTTAGCTGCATACCTCCCCCCCTCCCGCGGCTCCCATGTACACGACTTTCTGCCCTAGCTCATCCCTATACTGTTCAAATCTCGTATTCAAGAGCTAACCACCATCTTCATTGTTTCATCCCTTTCGCGGGTAAACTCTAGTATAGCCTTCCTGTATCTTTATCTTCCCTTGCATGCGACTTAAACACTTTCAAGACGTGAGTATCAAGGCAGTTCTTCAAATGATTCTGACCCTCTGTTTTGGAATTCTTCTTCTATACACTACTCCTATATTTCCAGCGGAAGCGTTTTTTTTTCGTTTTTTTTCAACAAAATCAAGAGAATCTAACAAGTAGCAAACAAGATTGTCCCCAGTCTGTCAGATTCATCGTGCAAGGAAAGACTGGAAAAGGTTGGTGCTGCCATCCCTAGAAGAAAGACGACGGAGAAGGGACAAGATCACAAAGCTCAGGATAATGATGGGGATAGGCGGGATTGATGAGAGAGGATATGTTTTTATGGGATAGGGAAGATGCAGGACGACATAGAAAGAAATTGAGGAAGACATGATCGACGGATATCACGAATTTCAGTTCTTTTTATAGCTGCACTGAGCCTGGGCAAAGAAACCGTCCAGTCCAAAACATAAATGAGTTTAAAGCCAAGACTGACCGATTGAGAAACGAAGACGGAACCACCAATGAACTCATTTCCTGTATATCACAACACACACACACACACACACACACACACACACACACACACACACACACACACACACACACACCTTCCTGGAGTGGATGGGCTGCCACTTTCTGACTACTAATCTTTCTTCGTGTCGCTGCCGGAGTGGACAAATATTGAGTCAGTGTTAGATCGCTCTGGCGGGCCCCTAATCGGAGCTTCACCGAGGAACTAATAAGAAAAACAAACGAGGCGGCACCTGAAGCCCGTAGACTCCCTAGGATCAGGAGCCGACGACGACCCTCTGTTGACACGACACACATCACGGAGCAGCGACAGGAGGCGGCGGGAGGGAGGGGAAGACGTAGTAAAAGAAGGCGTAAAGGAAGAGGAAGAAGAGGAAAAATAAAAATAGAAGAGGGAAATAAATAATAATATTAATGATAGTAATGATTATGATAATAGTACTACTACTACTACTACTACTACTACTACTACTACTACTACTACTACTACTACTACTACTACTACTACTACTACTATTACTGCAGAGTGGTCAGCGTGCAGGCGCGGCGTCAGGAAGGTGCAGGTTCGCGTCCCGCCCGCCGCGAGAAACAAGCAGACAAATTTTTAAATCTTCCACGAGTGGCCCAAGACTACCCACATGCTGTCCTGAAGACCATCTATCGACCTGGACTCTACATTCTCTATCTAGAAAAATGAAGATTAAAGATGAGCTCCGAGGGGCGGCATGTGCCAAGCAAGGAGACGCCTCTATAAACACCTGCCTGCGCTGTCACAGGCTGGGGCCGACCATTAGGCCCCCACTAAGAAACCCTACCCGTGCCATAGGTGAAGCATAGAAATAATAATAATAGTAATAATATAAAAGAAGAAGAGCAAAGCAAAATGAAGAAGAAGAAGAAGAAAGAAGAAAAAGAAAAAGAAGAGAAGAAGAAAAGAACAAGAAAAAATAAGCCGTTTACAAAGATAAAAAAAAAACTACAACAAACAGAGACGAGCAAACAGAAGAGGTACGAACAGAGAAGATAATGATGATGATGATGATGATGATGATGAGGAGGAGGAGGAGGAGGATGTGCACGAGGAGACGCAGACGGAAAAGGAGGAGGCAAAGGAGAATAAGAAAGAGGAGGAGGAGGAGGAGGAGGAGGAGAAGAAGAAGGAGGAAGAGGAGGAGGAGAGGAGAACGCAGACGAAATAAAAGGAGGAAAAGAAGAATAAGAAAGTGAAGGAGGAGGAGGAGGAGGAGGGCATGCAGACTGAGAAGATTGAAGGAAAGGAGAATATAAAAAAGGAGGAGAAGGAAGAGAAGACACATAAAAGGAGGGAAAGGAGAATAGGAAAGAGGAGGAGGAGGAGGAGGAGAATAAGTTTCCTCCAAGTCCCTACCGCGTCGTTCCCCCCCCCCACCGTAGCCCCCTTTAGAAGTCTCGGGTTCCAGGTTAGGTTAGGGCATCACTCAAGGTTCCGGTCCTTTTTGGTCTCCCTGACTGCCCGGGGAAGGGGATGTGAATTTTTACTCTAATGCAGTTTTGGTGTTAAGAATTCCCCCCTTCCCCCCCAACCTCTCTCTCTCTCTCTCTCTCTCTCTCTCTCTCTCTCTCTCTCTCTCTCTCTCTCTCTCTCTCTCTCTCTCTCTCTCTCTCTCTCTCTCTCTCTCTCTCTCTCTCTCTCTCTCTCTCTCTCTCTCTCTCTCTCTCTCTCTCTCTCTCTCTCTCTCTCTCTCTCTCTCTCTCTCTCTCTCTCTCTCTCTCTCTCTCTCTCTCTAATCGTTTTTGCCCAGCAGCCCACACTTCCCTCCCTACTCTCCGTCTGATATTCCCGTTGTCGTTCCCTGTCTGGCGTCGCTTCTTGTGCCTCTTATATTAGACATTAAACATCGTAGTATTTCTGTTGTTTAAATAAAGACGAAAATACACCTTACACACCCATGGATGCGCCTCGAAATGTTATATTTTCATGGGAAATTAAGATAATGATAAGTCATTACAGTTACCAATTTCTGTACAACTTTTGTTCGCTGCACACTAGGTTTCTAATAGCTGTATATGATTTTTTTTTAACAAAATATATGTTTTGAGAACTACAGTTTAGTCGATAGTGACGCCAGCGGGCACCGAAAAGCTCGGCGCCATCTGTGTTGCACGGTGGAAAAAAATACACTGCATCAACTATCTCTCCCCTGTAGGCAACTAGCAGCAGAACGGCTCTGGGTTGCAGTGGTAAGGAAGGCTATTGATATACGTGAAGTGTGCAGCAGCAGCGCCCAGCAGTGTATGAAGCCGAACGGGAAGACCCAGATACTGTATCAATACAAATGGCGCCCACTGCATATATGGATTAGAAGGAAGAAAAACGTCGACGTTAAAACAACTCTTCCAACAAGAAATATCAGACTTGGCTTCTCTCTTCTCTTTACAAGAACGACATTTTGTGGTGATGCCTGTAATGATGCAAGTATCAAACACCTTCGTGTACCAAAATGTAATTGTAATAAAGTTCGACCATTCGCAGGTGAAGTGGAGCACCACTTCCTCTCACGCACAGCCTGGTGACGGTACAACTCTGGTTTCACTATATGGGTGGTTTCTAAATGTAACTAAATGTATTACAGTAAGTATGCTTCTGAGATAAATAAATACAATAGAATATTTATAAATGATCACATTGTTTTAGCAAAGCACAACCAGCCGTCAACCACTCCAGAAGCTGACATCACTCAAGTCTTACGAGGCCATGGAAGAGAAAAGAAATTTCAAGTTTTCCTATATTCATAATTTTAAATAAAACCCTCTCGTCCTACCGTTCCTTTTCACATCTAAACGAAATGGAAAACTGCCAAAAACCATGAGAATGATCAAACAATGGACCTCACCACCGAGCCAACTCCTCATGTTCGCAGTTTCGCCCAACGAGATAAGAGGCACTCGTATATCACCCGTTACGAGGGGAGCAAGCATTAATAAACATCGAAAGTGCCGCTCAAGCGATCTTAAAGTTGATATACTATGAATGTTATTTCCGGAAAAAAACTACGCTTTTCTCTTCTTCTAATTGAAAATTTGTTGAGGAAATGCATATTTTATGTTGCTTATGAGTTATGACGTCTGTCTGTGTCCGTGTGTCTTTCTATCTATCCGTGTCCGTATGTCTGTGAATTCGTAGGTCTATAAGTTGTCTGTTTATCTGGAACTCTCTCTCTCTCTCTCTCTCTCTCTCTCTCTCTCTCTCTCTCTCTCTCTCTCTCTCTCTCTCTCTCTCTCTCTCTCTCTCTCTCTCTCTCTCTCTCTCTCTCTCTCTCTCTCTCTCTCTCTCTCTCTTTGTGTGTGTGTGTGTGTGTGTGTGTGTGTTCATATTTAATATCCAATAGATTTTTTCATTCCGTGTACCCGGAAGTACTCGGCCTGGCAAAGATCACTGACGTGAGTGGCAGACTCGTGCGGTGGTGCACCGTTGTGGTTTAATTGACTTGTTTTTCTGATCAAATGGATTTAGGAGTGGGCTCTGACGCGTCCTTACTTACCATTCTTATCATCATTGTGGATCGATTATCGGAGGAGTCAGACGGGAGTGGAGTGCGAGATTAAACTCATCGACGTTACACATGTTGGAGACGTAATCTTTAATTTGTAATCCTCCGGGAAATTGACCTCTCTTTCGGCCACCTCTTTGGATTCTTTTTTTTAGGAGCAGCGAGTAGCGGGCTTTTTATTATTATTATTGTTTCCTTTTTTGTGCCCTTGATCTGCCTCCTTTGCTGTAAAAAAAAAAAAAAATCTAGAGACATCTCTTGTGAAAGAATGCCAACTGTTGAAGCCTTTATAAAATGATATCCCGGATACACTCAAACACTGCAGTAGCTTGGCACATAATGTTGGGTTTGGCCGAGCCACGCACTGGGCAGGTTAGACGCTCGGTCTTATGGATTTTCACACCTCGTGTATGCGATGTTGACAGTCAAGTAATTTATGTTATATCCTTGCTCTAGTGTTATGACATGCTCAAACAATGTCGCAGAAGTGAGGAAATCAATACCCTATTGTACAAGAGCTTTTTTACAGGATCACTGGATACCATTGCATAGACCGAGTGTCAACAGCGATTGATCAGCGAGACTAAATCGAGACCTCTTAACTGACGTACTCAATCAGCGCACGCAAACTCCAGCTATTTGGCACACCACAAGGTTCCCGGAAGTCGATCCAGTTTGCGCGGGTGGTTCTATAAGAGCCTCGCCTGGGTAAAGAGGACCAAGGATCCTCACAAAGTTTGTACCTGGAGCAAGACGATCAATACACGAGCCGTTGTTCAGAACAGTGCCG
Source organism: Eriocheir sinensis (assembly GCF_024679095.1). Taxonomy (NCBI): domain Eukaryota; kingdom Metazoa; phylum Arthropoda; class Malacostraca; order Decapoda; family Varunidae; genus Eriocheir; species Eriocheir sinensis. The sequence continues at coordinate 6,531,967 of NC_066564.1, forward strand.
GGGCTCGCACAGCGGCTCGCTCGATATAACCAGCGAGTACAAAGAAAGTGGATGAGTAATAACACAAGCAAAGAGACGCTCCTCCGCCGTGTGCTCGCAGCTCTAAAGGTCAGGGTATCAGGACACCTCTCCTCCCGAAACTGACCTCTCTTTCGGCCACCTCTTTTGATTCTTTTTTTAGGAGCGGCGAGTAGCGGACTTATTTATTTATTTATTATTGTTTCCTTTTATTGTGTGCCCTTGAGCTGTCTCCTTTGTTGTAAAAAAAAAAAAGGGTGGAGATAAGAAGTTTTTATCATTAGCTTGTCTGTGTTCATAGTGTTGTTTCTATACGGTTAGCGAAACATACCAAAGGCTAAACGAAGATACACATAACAAATGCCCACACCACGATATAAGACGTTTTTTTTTTTCTGTTTACGTTCGGCCTATAGCACCGGTAGGCTTTCTTAATGGGACCTGTTGCTATAGTGGCGCCATCTTGCAATAAAAAAATGTTCTAATGTTTCCCAAAAGTGTCCTGAGCCTCCCTCTTCTAGCAGTTAAAGTCGCAAGACGGAGGATATACAGCGAAAGGAAGGCCATCCCTGCCCCTTCCTTTTCTAGTGTATTCCGTCCCTGCCATGACAGCTTTATTTCGAGGCGGCGGCGGTGTCGGAAACGAGGGACAAAAAGGGAGGGATGGAAAAGGAGAGTAGAAAGGAGCACAGACCCAGGGCCGACACGACTGACTTGCAGATCATAATCAATTGGGAACGGTCCACAGACTTTTTTCCTTTCTCTCTCTCTCTCTCTCTCTATTCTGAGAGAGAGAGAGAGAGAGAGAGAGAGAGAGAGAGAGAGAGAGAGAGAGAGAGAGAGAGAGAGAGAGAGAGAGAGAGAGAGAGATAGATATAGAAAAAATGTACGAGTATCAAAAAATAAAATAATACAATTGCAGTTGTTGGCCCCAGATTTAAATAATTAACCCCCCCCCCCCCAAATATCGATTGGTGCTGTCAAAGAGAGGGAATAAAAAATCTGACGCTAATTGATCAAGACCTCGTTTTGGGTGCGTGACGAGAACAACGTGACCGCCAGCCTGATGACCTACGCGCGCCGGCCGAGGATCGTCCCCCCCCACACTGTGTTACGACATACAAACAACGGGAAAAGTATTATTATTATTTTCTTCTTCTTAAGCACAATGCAATAATTAGAGCCGAGTGAGTAGAAATGCTGAGGCCCCGACACATCAGAGATAATGGAGCGTTAAGGACGGAGGAGATAAATTCAAAGATAAGTAGATAACATAGATAAGACAAGCTCGAATTTGTGATACCACGTTATGTTCAGTGGAGCTTTTGTTTTTATTTATAATCATGCACTGTAAATATCGTAGCAGGGGATTTTAAAAGTGCTTCATTGTAATACGACTGCCTTCTCTTGCCGATAAATAAAGATCATGAAACTGCATACCGACGATCTGATATATTAGGTTTTGATAATAAGGACATGATCGTCAATTTGTACACGACCTTCTTAGGGTACACCAATCATGAGACAAACCACTGAAAACCGAAAACTAGGAAAAAGGAATGAAATGGTTTGATAATGTAACTCCAATCTGATAGCATTACAGCTCCTGCACTGGCTTGGTTATCTCCTTTTTTTTTTTTTTTACTGCAGTGGAGTCAGTTCAAGGGCATAAAATAAAGGTAACAAATGTTTAAAAAAAAAGCCCGCTACTCACACGTCGTCGAAAGAAAGCAGCCAAACGGAAAATAGTTTCGTTGATCTGCAGTTCCAATTTCATCGTTAGGGCGCTTCATTGGGCTGTGAGGGTTGAAGCTTGGCAGGAGTCACATCATTCATTATCATCAGACTGTTATCATTTTGAGGAGTATTAGTCTTCTAGAACTGAGGGTTTTCTCAATATTCTTCACTTCTCTCAGTCTGGTGTTAGTGTTCTCCATCTTTGTCCAATAGAGGCTCAACTTGTGTCTTCATCTGGTTCTCTGTCTGTCCTGACCTCTTCTATGCCTGGGATGCTGCTTTGTTACTTTGGTTGCTCATTTGTTACCTTTTATACGCATTTCTACTGCCGATGTTCACTTTTTCCAATCGTCATTAGTTTATCATAAATTGTCATTTTTTTTTAATCCGTCACAATCCATGGAAACACAGTCACGCGCCTAAACCAATAATAAATGGCGAGCGTTCATCCCCGTTTATTTGGAGCTTGGTGAGAACAGATAATTTGTCAGGAGGGTGAAGCGCCATAACAAGGGAGGATTATTGCATCTCCTCAAGAAAACAAAAACAATTAGACTGTGACAGAACGGCTACCCGCTCCCACACCGTCACGAGATGATGAAAGGTCACAGTGGTCAGATTACAAGAAACCAGCCAAGTGCAAGGAGTGACTTCGAGGGGGTGCATTTCCAAGGGACTGTTGAAAAGACTATGCGAGGCCAGCCAAGTGTGACGAGTGACCCCTGCAAAGACCACGTGAGGCGAGCGACGTGCGAGGAGTGTCTTCGAAGTTTTACATTTTTAACGAACGGGCAAGAGGACAACGTGAGGCTTGCGAGGTGCGAGGAGTGACTTCAAGGTTATGCACTAGTAGTTTTCTTAATAACCTTTCCTCTAAACTTCTCACTACATTTGACTCTTCTTTGAGCTGCACATTAGTTTTACAGCGTGTCGTGTCAGGGATGATGTTAGGTCTCAGGCTGAGGAATGGGAACAGAAAAGGAAATTACGTTGGACTTTGATGAATGAACACAGGAAGAATAATGAAGACAGCGCTGGGGGAGGTGGACGGCAGGAGGGTGTGGGAGACGCAGGAAAGAAATAGGAGGGGCTCAGCTATGTAGAGATAGAGTGACAGAGGCTGAATGGGGCTTAGGAAAGGCACCAAGGAATACAAAGATGGGCAGCTGAGATAATTGAAACACGATGAATGGATAGTTTGAGATGGGTGAGGGTGAGGACTGGAAGAGGCAAAAGAGAAAAAGGAGGGACGTAGTTTTGTGGAGACAGTGACAGAGGGTGAATGGGGATTAGACAAGGAACCAGAGAATACGAAGACGGACAGTTGAGGGAATTGAAAACCGATGACTGGCTATCTTGAGGTGGGTGAGGGTGAGGACTGGAGGAGGCAGAAGAGAAAAAGGATGGACGTTGTTTTGTGGAGACAGTGACAGAGGGTGAATGGAGATTAGGCAAGGAACCAGAGAATACGAAGACGGACAGTTGAGGGAATTGAAAACCGATGACTGGCTATCTTGAGGTTGGTGCAGGTAAGGAATGGGGATGGTGGGGAAGAGAATGTGGATAAAATACATGGGTAAGAAAAAAAACAGGAAATACGAGAACGGACATAGACATGGGTAAAAAGGAACCAGGGAATTCGAAGACGGACATTTGAGGGAATAGAAAACCGATGACTGGCTATCTTGAGGTGGGTGCAGGTAAGGACTGGGGGTGGTTTGGGAGAGAATATGGATAAAAGACATGGGTAAGAAAAGAACCAGGGAATAGGAAGACGGTTAGTTGAGGGATATGAAAGACGATGACTGGATATTTCGAGGTGAAGGGAGGTAAGGACTGGGGGTGGTGGGGAAGAGAATGTGGATCGAAGGCAGGGGGAGGGAAGGGGGGAAGGACAGGGGGAAGGAGTGTGAATAATGCAAGGGTCAAATAGAAGGTTCATGGCCTGGTGCCTATATCGATATTCTCTCAGATGACGCAGCGATTATCAAGTGATGGCAACTCTGCGTCTGTGCTGGTGTGGCTGTCTGACTCAAGGGGTGTGGTTGAGGTGTGTCTGTGACGGTAGTGATGTGTCTGTATGGGTGTGGTGGTGATAGTGTGACTGTGGTATTGTGGTAGCTATGGTTCGTCTGTTCCTGGTGCGGTTGTGGTGGTGGTGTGTCCGTAAGGGAGTGTGTATAGTGGTATGGGCGTGATGGTAGCAGTGGTGGGTGTGTCGGTGGTGTGGTAGGGGTAGGGGTCTGCAATGGTGTATCTATCGGTGGTGTGGTCGGGGTGGCAATGGTGTATCGGCAATGGTGTATCTATCGGTGGTGGCAATGGTGTATCTATCGGTGGTGTGGTCGGGGTGGCAATGGTGTATCTATCGGTGGTGTGGTCGTGGCGGCAATGGTGTATCTATCGGTGGTGTGGTCGTGGCGGCAATGGTGTATCTATCGGTGGTGTGGTCGTGGCGGCAATGGTGTATCTATCGGTGGTGTGGTCGTGGCGGCAATGGTGTATCTATCGGTGGTGTGGTCGTGGCGGCAATGGTGTATCTATCGGTGGTGTGGTCGAGGCGATGTTTGTACAAGGATGAGCAGTCTCGGCCTTTTTCGTACATCACAGAGGGCGGGGGTGGCGTGAATTAACCGCGGCATTCATTGGCTGTGCTCGGCCGTAAAAAGCCTTCCTGCTAGTAAACAACGCGGGGGGAACGGGCACGCGTGAAGTGTTCTGTAGCCTTACTGAGCACGGGATGAAGGTCAACATGAACTTAGATAGACAGATACAATCAATATTCCAAGTTCATGTTGACCTTACAAACATACATAACATAAATACATAAACAAATACATTGGTCGATAGGCGGGTATTTCATAGATAGATACAATCAATATTCCATGAAATACCCACCTATCCTCCAATGTATTTGTTTATGTATTTATGTTATGTATGCATGTAAGTATGTATCTATGTATGCATGTGTGTTTGTATGTATGTGTTATGACTGTACGTGAACTTTGAGGACGGAAGTTAATTTGTTACTGCTGATGAAGTTGTCGAATATCAAGAGGGGTGAGGAGGCTTGCTTAGTAAAAAAATTAAAAAAATAAAATAAATAAATAAATAAATAAAAAAGCTTAAAAGAGGTTGCTGAAAAAAGCGCGTGGAGGAGGGGGGGGGGGGGCGGGGGAGGGGATCGGAATCATGGCAAAGATTCACGAAACGAAGGAGGACAAACCCTATTAAACTGTGCTGAAACTCATTCTCTTAAAATCATGAATGCATTCTTGGACAAAAAGGCTTACCGTAAAAGGACGTGGATATCTACTTTTGGGCTAACCAATAATACTGAATAATATAGACTTTAATATCCTCTCAAAAAGTGGACATCTAAGTAACCTTCGATTTACAGATGGGATTTTTCTTTTTAGTGCAGCAAAGGGTACAACACATAAACAGGGTGAATCTACAAGTAGGTCCGAGGATTTATACGAAGAAGACCAAAGTTGTACGACAATCATGCTCTGACAGAACCAATAATCGTTCAAAGAGGAAGCTCCAGAAACAATGAAGGAATATCTGTGCCTAGCGATTACTGATACACATAAATTTCTCACTCACACTGGAAGTAAAAAACGTATGAGACTCGTCTGGGGTGCTTTCGAAAACAAGGCTCTCCATCGTTGTGGTTAAACGAAAGGTTTTCAATTAGTGTGTTCTCCCCGCCATGACATATGTGTCAGAGACATGGACACTGCCCAATCTTCTGGAACGGAAATTGCGGAGTTCCAAAAAAGGGATAGAGAGATCGATGCTGGGTATCACTATTGGTTAAGGAACGCTGCTAGTGGAGGAGAGAACAGACAAACGTAGATGACATGATAAATAACAAATACATTAATGAAATGACAATGATCAGGACACATGTAGGATAGAGAAAAAAAACATGAAAAAAAAAACCTACTGGTGTGACTGAGGTGAGTTTCCGGACCGTTTATACCGAGATTAGAAAACAGACACAGACCAGACACGATTGGAGACGCTTGGGAGAGGCGAGTGTCTTGCAGTGGAATGATACAGGCGGAGGGTGGTGGTGACGATGTATGTTGTATGCGTGTATGTATGTATGCATGTTTATGTATGTATGTAATTAAGTATGTATGTTTCTGTGTCCACTACTATTTAAATATGCATCCACTTAGTTATAGGTGCATGTCTGTTAATATTGCACATAGCTGAAGTAGTCTTAGGAATGATCGAGGTAGAGGTAACTTTTCTTGATGGCGTACTAATGACATTCAGACCTTGCAGTATTGATAGGATTCGTTGGTCTTTATTCTTTTTTACTACCAATAAAAGATAAAAGCGTCGCCCACGGGCCCAGTATCAACACACCTGAGTGGCTCACCCGGCGCACCATATGAAGAATTTATGTTCACTTATGCGTCGTTCACGGAAAACTGGGCGTCACTGCTTCGAACCACCGAGACAACACAGCTATTCAGTTGATGCGTAGTGGCGTAGCTTCTGTTGCAGGAGTTTGGCGACGTTGATTTAGCTCTTTGCGTGTGGCTGTGTGGTTGTAATGAAGGGGGTGGAGCGGCTTACTGATGAGCGTGGAGTAGTGGACGGTAATGGTGTGGCCCCCGCCATGGAGGAGCGACCGGCGATATGGTCACGCGTTTGTTGGTGCAAGTGTGGCTGTGGTGGTGCGCTCCTAATGCACGCTGCCCGGCATGGCGAGTGATCGAATCTTACCGAGAATCAACAGAGGCGCGAGTGGCGTCTCGTTGTGCTGAGGCGGGGCTGGGCCTTCTTAGCATACCTGGCAACGGAGACGATTACAATAAAGATGAGACTGCAACTATCTGCGTTTCGTCAGTTTGATGTTACCAACAGCGACAGTTATTCCAACTTTCTACTTCCAGTGCTGTGTTGCATTACACCAAATATTAAAGCAGTTGTTAGTTGAATGTTGACACGAAGGCTTTTCTAACGAAAGAATTCACTTGCATGATACAAATAGCGTCTCTGCATGATCAAGGTGGATCGCTCGAGTTAGCAGCGTGCCTTGCACCAGCTCGGCTTCCCGAGTGCATACTTTTCCTGACTTTGTGAATTCGTGGGTTGAAAGGGACGTTTTCAAATAACACATACCTATGCTTGTTTTACTTGTCCTTACTATGTGGCACCTCTGGTGGTCAAGAGTATATGCCGACCTTCGTACAGATAAAACACCTTGTTTACAAGCAGTTAGCATCTTGCCTTTCTCAAAGCTTTTGCACATTTGTCATGTAATTACCCTTATTTCATATCAGCTCAATCACCGCTAGAGGGCTCTTGTGCGTCGCCCCCTAGCAACGGGCACCTTCACCCTTAGCAACCACTTCAGTAATTATATGAGCAACGTTATGCAAAGCGGGAAACACGCCGTCTGAACCCTAAGTACTTATCAGCCAGTGGCTGACTACTACTACTACTACTACTACTACTACTACTACTACTACTACTACTACTACTACTAATAATAATAATAATAATAATAATAATAATAATAATATTGCTACTACTACTACTACTGCTGCCACTACTACTGTTACTAGTAGCAGCAGCAGCAGCAGCAGTAGCAGCAGCAGTAGTAGTAGTAGTAGTAGTAGTAGTAGCAGCAGTAGTAGTAGTAGTAGTAGTAGTAGTAGTAGTAGTAGTGGTAGTATTAGTATTAGTGGTGGTAGTATTAGTGGTAGTAGTAGTAGTAGTAGTGGTGGTGGTGGTGGTGGAGGTGTTGGTGGTAGTAGTAGTAGTACTTGTAGTAGTAGTAGCTGTAGTAGTAGAAGCAGTAGTAGTACAGCCATGCTCACCTACATCTACCGTGCCAGGGTGAGCACAGCCGCTGCGCCTCATCACCAGCTATAGCTATATCGTTTCACAGATATTAGTGTCCATTGTCATCAATGGTCTGTGTCTGCTGCAATTCCAGCAAAGATGCATTCCGGCTCAGGGGGTAATACAGTCCCTTAAGACAGTCATAGGTTTATCACACTTTCCAGTGTACGCCATCCTATTCTTCTTTTTCGTGCGGCTCATAGCGCCAGCAGGATTTCCTCGCTCCCATCTTGACAGTTTCCCCGATGTCAGGGGTAGACAGGTGGTCATCAGGATAGCACGTGCATGAGCTGTCCCTGGGCAGTCGGCGGTGGCTGAATATTGTCATCTGGTAGCGGCGGGACTTGAGCGCATGGTGGTCAGCACGTCCACAGGCTGACAACTCTGCTCCTCCAAGGATATAAAAAAAGTAATTATATCTTCTGTGGTGTAATGCAACACAGTATTGCACTAGGCAGTGAATACGGTCGAGTACAGAAAATAAAAATCATGACGAAATCGATTTCTGATGAGATCTCGCTCAAAGTTAATAATTATAAATAAAAAAAATCAATGACCACATTTGATACATGTCAGCGATATGTTCAGATTGTTTACACATGAGTCTGTGTATTTCGTTAGACTTCCTACCAACACGAGACAGTAATTACTTGGCGAGTCAGCACCGACTACTCAGAAAGGTTCTCTAGATGGCTGAGGGAGGCGCTGACAGGTCTGTACGTGTATTCGTGGTGTGTCACGCGTCAAAACTTCCTTAATGTTTTCACGGATACTAGAGCCAGAAGAAGCGAGGGAGAACCGTCTCCCGCCCACCAGTTCCTTCATACTTGACTCAGCCCCTTCTTATTAACGACACGTTATTTCTTTAATCAGAAGAAAATATCTGCCTCTGAACAGACTAGTGAAGAAGATAGAATGTAGTTGTAGGCGGCAGAGCCCGGCGTGCTAGAAGATTGGTGCACATACTCAGACTAGTGGAGCGGTTCACCTCTTTCTAGACACTCCGCCTGGAAGCGGCTTGGGAGGGGAGCGGGCCGCCCCCTTGGTGAATAAAACTCTGCCGTGCACGGAATATAATTAAGACAGCTTAAAGGGGAAAGAGTGACGTAAAAGAAAACGAAAACTAAAAACAGGTCTGGTAGCTTAACAGCATGAACATGTTTATTTTTTGACTGTTAAGTAAAAAATCCCCTCCTCTTCCAGTGCAAGGTTAACGGGGTACATTTCTGAAGTTTGAGGAGATACATTTCCTTTGCACCCCCAGAGTCCACATGAGGACATTTTAGACATGTTGGCAAAGATGCACACCTACTGCACACCTGCGTTGTTACGACCGATGATTTTCCTGTAATATTTTGGTCTTGGAAACACAGACATCATGTTGTAACGTAAAATGGCGGTTCAGCAGCTTATTCATAATCACTAACTACTTCCCCTTACAGACTGCCAACAAATATCTCAGGAAAATCATCTTATTAGGCCTTCCTCGGCAAACCATCAAGCCATAAAGCCACTGCATATAACGTGGCACATACGTATTATGAAACCATACACCATCTCTGTGTTTTGATCTAGTATATTTCAAATACATTTTCATGTTTTCTGTGTTAGTGCTTATTTGCTAAAGCGGTTTGTTGCGCTACCGATGTGCGTGTTCCGATCTGTTCTTCAATGGCCCGCGGGAACCAGACACTGACTGATAGCGCCTGAGTTGGAGTGCTTGCGCCAAGCAGCGCGGCGCACGTCTGCGTCGGTCTTCTCTTCCTGCGGAGTAATGGAAAAGATAATACACCGCACAAGCCCTCAGCTGATGCACGCCTTCAAGTGACAACAGTTGACTAGCTTACATTTGACTGTTTGTGAGTCTCTGGCTTTCTTTTGGTCTACAATGTGTGCAACAAGTCGCTGCAAATTGTTCCAAGAGTTTTCTATACTTAATTTTCATTCATAAAGTTATATTTTTCCTTGCTGAGTCTGGGCTCAAGAGTAGAACATTCCCTCAGTGTGGACGAGGCATGTTCTCCAGGCGGCGGCGGTGGTGTGCGGCCAGGCATGTAGTTATCGTCGGGGTCGTGTCGCGTGGTATTGACTTTCTGCAGTGTTCTTGCGGTTGGCGGCCGTGGCGTGCTCGGGCGTCGTTCCGGGTTAGTGTATTGCGATGGTTATTAGAAAGTGGCTGAGATAATATCACGGGCGCGAGGCAGCGGATTATTTGGCCTAGGGTTAGTATTCGTTGCCGGCGAGGGTGAGTGATGCCGGTAATGGAGCGGGAGGCGGCGCTCATGTACTGCCACACTCATACACACCGCGGGAACGGCCAGGGAGCGCTGCGCCGCGACGGGATTCTAGAGGGAAAATTATGATGGGTATCCGTACGCAAGATCCACCCTTAGCTATGCGATGAAACACTTTTATTCTATATTATCTTAGGACGAGAAACTGCCAAGGTAATTAAAAAAAAAGCCTTGGAACGCGATTTTGGCCATGATCTGTGTATGCCAAAGTCTGGAGATGCTCGGAAGGTGATTTATCCTGCCCAAGCACATAGCAAGTATTTCTGAACAACAACAGTCCAGTAAAGTTTCAAACAAATCCCTTTACGCAAATTCCACCCTCGCGGCGGTCATGGCGGGTGGAGTGTCACTATTGTGGGTAACGGTTCCTGCAGGGCCATGGACCACCACCGCGCAGGGCTGCCTCAGAACACCAGGCCAACACGCTGCTAAGGGCCCGCTCTTACGCTTCTATGCCCCGTCTCCGCCTTCTCCTTACTCTTACATGTGTGTGTGTGTGTGTGTGTGTGTGTGTGTGTGTGTGTGTGTGTGTGTGTGTGTGTGTGTGTGTGCGTTTGGTATATCGTGGTGCATGTCGTGGTGTATCGTTGTAGCGTAGTGATCTGAATGTTACCTTTATTTCATGTAGTTCATTGCGTTGTAATAATGTAGAGTTGAAAAGGTAAATATTTCTCCATGGGTTAGGCACTTGTTGGGGTCTACTCGCTCCAGCAACACAGAAACATGTTGCTACAGTATTACATGGGAACGCTTCTTCAAACGAGGGACGACCCAATTGTGACGCCGACCACCACCACCACCAGATTAGGGTTCAGGCCACCGCTGCACCACCCAGCCCTTGTGGAGCACGATGCGTGTTGTGTGCGGCACGCATATAAAGTGTGCGGGGCATGTAATGTGTGACGTGTACTGTGCAAGGCTGTGTGTGTGTGTGTGTGTGTGTGTGTGTGTGTGTGTGTGTGTGTGTGTGGCCCCGTTGCTACACCCACCTGTAAGTAGAATCAATACAGGTAACATTCGCGGCGTGCTCCCGTCCCCCCCCCCCCCCCAACGGAGCCTTACGAGGCCTTCCTGGAGCGAGAGGACCGTCCCCGCCCCACGCAGGCGACGGCACGCGCTGGTTAATTAAGATTTTTAAAGTTAACTGTAAATCCAGAGGAAACCCTCAAAGAAGTGACGATGCCTCTTTACTGCAGCAAAGTAATCTCGGGGAGGGAAGCTGATAAAAGCTGGAGTCTTTAATAAGGCAGCCAGCAAGCCTGCAGCGGGAGGTTGTCCTTGTCATTTCGGAGCACAAAATGACCACTCCGGCCACCTGAAAGGGACTAATTAGCCTTGCGTCGCAGAGGTGGTCCCTGAGGCGGAGTAATTACTGGCCTGTGGGGCGCGGGCACGAGTGTAGCAGCTCGTGGCGCACCATTAATATTAACACGCATAATACATTATATTACCATCAGTATGTAAAACCTAACAAGGTAATTACTTATCACAGGATCTGGCACACCTGCTGTATGGGAGGCATTACTGCTGCTCGCTGCTTGGCCAGCAGACGCCGCCCCACACACTCCACGCGTCCATTACACGTTATTACATACCGGACACGACGAGCACGAGCCGCCTCATCACGTGTGCCAGGCGGAGACGCTCGTTGTGTGCCTCATGCACTTGTTGCCGCATACACAACAACAACAACAACAACAACAACAACAACAACAACAACAACAACAACAACAACAACAACAACAACAACAACAACAACAACAACAACAACAACAACAGCTACATGAACAGCATTAACACCAACACCAACAAAACAAGAGCAGCAACAAAAACAACAACAGCACCAACATTATTACCAACATGAGCACCACCACAAACATGAGCATCATCATCATCAAACAACAACAACAACAACAACAACAACAACAACAACAACAACAACAACAACAACAACAACAACAACAACAACAACAACAACAATGACATCAATACCAACGAATGGTATAACGATAATAACAAGTGATGACGTCAACGATATCAACAGCTACAACACAACAACAACAACAATGACGTCATCACAGTGTGCCTTGTAACAGCTGGGAGCGTCATTATGTAGTTATCAACCTCGTGTAGGTAGCATTTTTTAGGGTCTTATTTTCCTTCATTAGTCTTTAATCTCTTGATAATAGCAGTATGAGTGTTTAATTAGTATTAGTATCAAGCAGTTGTAGTAGTAGTAGTAGTAGTAGTAGTAGTAGCAGTAGCGGTGTGGTTGTGGTGGTGGAAGTACTGGAAACGCAGTATAAATGGTGAGGGAGTGTGGTAATTTAAACACCTTGAGTACACACTGGGGAAGGGGTGGCCCGCGGTACGAGTGTGTGCTGGGGGACGCGGGGAGCACAGGCAGGGGCGGGCCACGGTATCTGGCAGGACATCCACGTTGTCTGCAGATCATATTACCGCAGCCCGCCGGCACTCCGCTCCAAACTCATAACCCAATAGGGACATATACATACCAAGTGGGTTTGTAATGGACCACATATCAATACTGGTGGCGGATCTGACGGCAACCACAGCACACTTAGTTAATACTACACACGACACAGAACACAACATTGAGCGGTGGTGTCAGTGTGTCCGTCAACGATGAAGTGCAAGCCAAACATCACAACATTGACCATGGAGTAAGCGTGAACATCAACTAACGAACATAAACACAACACTATGAAAAGAAAACCATAACGCTGAGTGCTCGGTGCATAATAGGACGCCATCCAGGGAAGAGCACAACACAGCGATCTATACAGTAACACTAAAGCGGCGGCGGGAAGGCAATGAGCACGGGGATACTGCACGTGAGGGTGTGACAACAGCACACACACACACACACACACACACACACACACACACACACACGTGGCCACTACATTACACGACACGGGACAGGAGCTCCGGCACAACAACAACAACAACAACAACAACAACAACAACAACAACAACAATAATTCACACCGCGACGTATAGAGGTGGGAAAGATATAGCGGTGATAGTAGTAATAGTAGTAATAGTAGTAGTAGTAGTAGTAGTAGTAGTAGTAGTAGTAGTAGTTGTAGTAGTATTTGTACTGGAAGTAGTAGCAGTGTTTATATTAGCAGAAATTTGAAGAGCATTGGTAATAGTAGTAGTAGTAGTAGTAGTAGTAGTAGTAGTAGAGGGGAGAGGGGGGAGGAGGAGAGAGAGAGGAGTAGGAATTGAAAGAGAGGAAGGCGGAGGAGGAGGAGGGAGGAATGGAGGAGGAAGGAATGAAGGAGGGGAGGGAGAGAGAGACGGCTTGGGTTGAATGGGGTTAGAAGTAAGGGGAGCAGGAACATAAGGTAAAGAAAAGAGGGTGACGGCGAGGGCTGGATGAAGAAGAGGAGGAGGAGGAGGAGGAGGAGGTAGGGTAGACAGCAGAGGCCAGCGAGCAAACTACGCCTTAGGGAACACTGCTGCAGGAGTGAGGAGTGACACTTATTGGACTTTCTACCAATATTCTGAAGGTTAGAGACAGTTTACGGGGCGGTAGATGAAATAATTCCCGGCCGGCTTTCAACATACATAAACTTGCAGACGGGAACAAGGGGGCTGATCTTGATTTAATGGAAATTCCTGAGAGGGTGACCTGGTTTGTTCAGGAGAGCCGCGGGGGACCAGGGGACAGGGGCAGGACCAACAGGTAACAGGAAGGGGAGGCGCGGTGAAGGGAAGGGAATGGGCAGAGTCACCGGTTTGATGGGAGCGCCAGCGTGCAATAAAGGAAAATGAAGGAGAACGTCAAGAATAATGATGATGACAGCAACAAAGGTGGTAATGACGAGGAGGGGAGGGAGGGAGGGTGGGCGGGAGGGAGGAATAGAAATGGTGAGAAAGGAACGAGAAATAATTTAAGGGTTGGAAGGATACGGGAATTTTTTTGGTGTTCTCAATTTTGATACTATTCCTCCTTCTCCTTCTCCTCCTACTACTGCTACTACTACTACTACCACTACTACTACTACTACTATTACTACTACAACACTTTCTACTACTACTACTACTACTACTACTACAGTTTTTTTTATGGTGTTAACATAGTGAGTGTCTATGGTTGTGGTGGTGTTGTGGCAGTGGTTGTAGTGGATGTGGTTGTGTTGTGGTGTTATGGTTGTGGTGGTGATGTGGCCGTGGTGGTGCAATCCTAATGGAAGAGGATGGCTGTGCTTTTCATATATATTTTTGGTTGATGTTAATAGAGAGGCGAAGAGAATAGTAGTAGTAGTAGTAGTAGTAGTAGTAGTAGTAGTAGTAGTAGTAGCGTTAGTGGTAGTAGTGGTTGCATGATTAACAAGTTATGCCGTGGAGATTATCAACAGTGAGAGGGGTTTGTGGTGGTGGTGGTGGTGGTGGTGAGAAAGGTGCTGCTGCTGCTGTTGATACCGGTGGTGTTGGTGTTATTGGTGGCCTGGTGGTGATGTGTTGGTGGTGTGGTGCTGTTCGTGACGCTGCTTGGGGTGGTGTGCGGGGGGTGGCGGTAGTGTAGTGACGGTGGTGGTGATGGCGGGGACGGTGTGGTGGTAGTGTGGTGACGTTTAGAGCAGTGGTTGTGGTGGAGGTGGTGCAGTGTGGGTGGTTATTATTTAGTGATACTTGTGAACACGTGCGAAGAAGAGACACTGAAGGCATTAAGAAGGAAAGACCACAGAAGACGTCACAAAGTGCTGAGAGAAGTTTGAAGACACGATAAGGCAGTGACCAACAACAACAACAACAACAACAACAACAACAACAACAACAGCAACAACAACACTAACACACACCATCGCCGGGCCACGCATGCACCGCGGCCCACACACAGCAAGGCCAGACCCGTGAGGCGCCGCTTACCACTGGCAGACTGAGCTGGTACAAGATCGGCCTCTCCTGCGGCCTGCTTACAACCCCGTCAACAAGTGAAGAGAGGGCGGGCGGGGATCACTTCTCTGGGCGACCTGCAGGAGAGCGAGAGTTGACGCCAGGTGCTGTGAAGGGTCGGACTTGGGTAACAGGAGGTAAAAGGAAGGCAGCGGCACAGAAAATGGGCACCGCTGTAAGGCAAAAGGTCACTTGGCAAAGCTATAAAAGGTGCTATAAAAACTGACAGCATGGGAGGTAGTGTATTATTAACGCCGAAACACCTGCACACGATGATGGGAGGTAATAATCGCCGTCTGTTTTATACACATTCCACCTGCCCGGCGAGGTATCCTGATAAACGCTGCAATAAAGTTCCCGGACCGTTTACAACTTTCTGGAATTTAATTTGGAAATGATCGTATATTGGGCCGGAGGA